>NC_051312.1:82403890-82473883 GCF_015220235.1 Choloepus didactylus
TCCACTTGCTTCTGACTGTAGATGTGGAAATTAGTGGAGAGGAGAATATGTTATTCAATTAAAGGTGAAAGGCAAGAGCTCTGTGGATTGGTGTGTTTCTCTCCCAACTCTCAGCTCAAGATATATAACAAACATATTACTTCTCCAAGTAAAAGACAAGTCCATGGTCCCTACAGGAGACAAATCCAAGGGACAGTTCTCTGATGTTGTCTATAGCTCAGACTAACTGCACAGCACACTCCTGCCTGTTCCTTCGCTATTCTTCCATCTGGCTTCTGGGATGAAAATGAGCAATTAGAGAATTAAAGCTGAAGTACAGTTTAATAGTCAATAGAAGAGAAAGCCTCTCATCAACCATTTCTCCTCCATCTCCATCCTCACTTAAACTTTCTGAAGCCACAGAAGCTCCTGCCCTTTTGCTGTAAGGAAAGTTCATGTGGGACTCTTTCCATGGTCTATTACTAGTATTGAGGGAGACAGAGGAAAGCCACATTTAGATGAGGAGACAAGCTGCACATTATTATATTGACCATCCATAAAGCATGTCTTTGTTCAACTCCAGGCACACTGCTGTGTAATATTGCTTTCTATCTACTCTTTTCTGGGGATGACAAACTCTTCACAGGGGCCTTGGAGGGAAAAAAAAAAACTGCTTTTTTTTGATCCTCTGCCTGACTCATGACATGCCTGATACTTAGGAGGTGTTTAACAATTTTAAGTCACTAATCCATTTTCTTTAAATGAAGAGCTTTTCTTTGGTCCAATAGCTCTCAAGGAATCCAGAGCCTAGTTTTCCATCCTCACCTTGAATTTTGGAAGACATGTGCTGTTTTTTTGAAGTCAGCTACCCAGATTGTCAGCATTTGTGTATCTTTTGCAGCCCCTAATCCCCTAGGATGAATTTTCCTTACTCCACTGTCCTTCTCACTGATTTTCACTATCTTCTTACTCCTATGAGTGTATCATCCTTTCATTGCTGATTTATCTGAGACCTGTAGGTCAGGAGTCCAACTGGGTCTCACTGGGCTAAAATCATGGTTTAACAGGGCTGCATTCCTTTTTGGAGGCTCTAGGGGATAATCTGTTTCTTTCTCTTCTTTTCCAGCTTCTAGAGGCCACCCACATTTTTTGGCTCCTGGCCCCCTTCCTCCATCTTCAAAGCCAACAACGTGTGTCAAGTCCTCCTCACTTTTCCATATCTCTGGGTCTCTGCATCTGGGAAAGGTTCTCCACTTTTAAGGACTCCTGTGATTACACTGGGTGCACCTGGATAATCCAGGAAACTCTCCCACCTCAAGGTACTTAAACTTAATCACATCTGTGTAATGTAACATATCCCCAGGTTTTCAGTACATGGCATGGACATCCTTGGGGATCACTGTTCTGCCTTCTGCAGTGGATCTCTCTAACCTCTCTCCCCCCACTTGCTTCAGGCTCACATCTCTTTAGTACTCATAAACCCCTATGAATGCAGAATGTCAGAACTGTCAATTCCTTAAAGATTATCTTTTCTTCCTCCATTCCAAAATCAGGCAGGTGGAAAAATCAAGTCCAAAGAAGAGAAAATATATGTCTAAACCACAATAATTTAAAATCAAATCCAAGATACACACACATCTGTATATCTGTATTTATGAACAGACTTAATATCATGAATATGCTTCCTAATATTTCCTTTATGCATATTGGTTCAGTGTGCATGACCCACATAAATGTACAATGTCAAAATCCTCCTTAGTTTAGCAGTCTGCAAGACAGATAACACCTAGATATTTCCAGATTATTTATATTCCCATTGGATGCAGTTGCTGAGTATAGGTTTTGTTAAAATGTTAATATTCAATAACCAGTAACAAATTTACTGCCCCATGGAGCAGGGCCATGGTCAGTTTCTGTATCAGACTGTGAAGATGTGTGTGTTAATATTTAAGTTATTCCCTCTAATGGCTACCATCTCAATACCTACTGCCACTGATTCCAATTGAAGGCTGTTTGACTAAATCCTTCTCTTTTCTCCTAGTCACTACCTCAATTCCACTATGTCACCACTCAACCAAACTAATGTGAACCACTGGACTTTCACCCTGACTGGGATTCTAGGAATGTCAGAGAAGGACTTCTGGATGGCTTTGCCCCTCTGTCTTCTTTACAGCACCATGTTCCTGGGCAATGTCACCATCCTTGTTGTCATCAAGGTTGTGCAAAGTCTCCATGAGCCCTTGTATTATTTTCTAGCTATGTTAGCTGCCACTGACCTCAGCCTTTCCTATCCTCCTACCCACCATGCTCAGCATTCACTGGTTCAGTTGACACTCAGTCTGTTTGATGCCTGTATCACCCAGATGTTCTTCATATGTACCTTGGGGGAGTGGAATCAGGGTTCTGGTGGCTATGGTGTGTGATTGCTTTGTGGCCATTTGCTTCCCTCTGCATTATGCTACCATCCTCACCCATGGCATCATTAGCAAGATTGGAGCAGCTAGTCCTGCTGCGAAGTGTGGTGGCTGTCCTCCCCTATGCCTTTCTCATCAAAAGGCTGCTTTCTGCCACTCCAATGTCCTCTCACAGGCATTACTGTCTTCATCAGGATGCCATGAGTCTGCCTGAGCTGACACCTATGTCAATAGCATCTATGGCTGCTGGCTGTAATCTTCATCATTGTGCTAGATGCTTTGATCCTTTTGGGTCTCTTACATTCTAATCCTCCAGGCAGTATTGGGCATTGCAACCCAGGGAGAGAGGCTAACGTCTCTCAATACCTGCCTTTCTCATATCTGTGCAGTGCTTGCTGTTTTATGTGCTCTCATTGGCATGACTCTGATACACTGCTTTGGAAAGCATTTGTCACCAACAGTACGACACACTCATGCGAACACTACCTGTTGCATCCCCACCTGTACTCAACCCTATCATATACAGTGTTAGGACCGAGCAAATCTGGCAGTGGATTTTTGAGTATTCTGTAGGGGAAGGACTGGCCCTTAAGGTGTCTACTACACCTGTGCAAAGAAATAATGTCAGAGAAGAGTATCAAATGCAGTTCTGTCCAACAGGAATTCCTGCAGTGATGGACATATTCTATATCTATACTGTCTAAAAGAGAGTGGTCTCCACACACACATGCAGCTATTGAGCACTTGAAATTGTGCTAGTGCAACTGAGGGAGATGAAATCTTTAATTAATAAAATTTTAATTAATTTAAATGCAAATTCAAATAGTCCCATGTGGCTAACAGTTTCTGTATTGAACAGTGTAAATCTATGTGTTTTAGCATGATCACTGCATTGAAAGCAAGAATTCATCTTCTATAGTTAGCAAAAATAAACTGACATTTTTCAAAATTGGGTATAATAACTTTCTATAACTTTACATATAGTAATTTCAACTCTTTTTGATATGTAGTTCCATAACTTCTGTCAAATGCATGGTCATGTTGACCACCACCAAAACTAAGATACAGAATAATTCAATTAGGCCCCAAATTCCCATCATGCTGCTCTTTCGCAGTTAACTTCTACATCCAAACCCAACCCTTGGCAATTAATGATCAGTTCTCCATCCCCATATTGCCTTTTTTTTTTTTTTAACCAGAATGTCCTATAAATATAATCCTACAATATCGGGTCTTCTATGTCTGGCTTCTTAGCATAATGCATTTTAGATTAACCTATGTTATTACATATATATATATATATATAATTTTTCTTGGCTGAGTAGTATTTTCCATTGTATGCACTGTTATAAGAACATTTTAAAGAAAAATTCCCAGGACTGGTGTTATACTGTTATATTACTCTGGTATTCAGTGCTGAATATTGGATGTCTATTTTCTTTGGCTTTTGTGTTAATTTATGTGTTCTTGGAGTATTTTTAATATTTAAAAAAAAGTATGTAGGTGAAAGTGAATAAAGTGATTTGAAGCAGCAGGGAAAAAGAAAAATAAAATAGGCTGTGCAAATGCTGAGAGCACGGTGAATTCAGTGAGCTGGAAGAAGAGGAAATTCTATGTATACATTAGATCTTACTTCTGTCCAGAAGGTTTTTATGACATGTTTTTTTATTACATTAGAGTTTCTCACACTATACTATAATTACCTAACAGCATATCTTTCCTGCTATCATATATCTTTCATAAAAACTGGGACCATTTGATTAAACACCATTGTTTTCTAAATGTTTGTGTTCAGAACATACAGTAAACAGTCAATATATATTTTTCAAATTAATGAATGTGTAAACCCTATACTTTAGCTGAATTGATTGCATGCTCCTAGCCTCTTTGTTCTCCTTTAATATTTAATCTCATAAGAAATTTCTGTGTCATGTGTCCTTGCTGATGGGAAAAAGGGGTAAGAGGTATTGTTTATATACAAATCTGAGCATTATTTCTTCAGATACTCATTGGGACAAGCATCTTTTCTCAGTGTGCCTGATACAGATGTAGTGAAAATATGGATGGGAAAATGTTTTAAGGAGGATAAGAAGCAAGGGAGAGGGGGCAGAGCAAGACGGTGGCATGCTGAGGTCCAGGTTGTAGTTACTCCTCTGGGACAGTTGATAGAAAGCCAGGAAATGCATGGACCATACACCACAGAGGAATTTGAGATTGGACAAATTTCATACAACACTCATGAATGTGTGGAACAGCTGAGATCAGAGAAATCTGTAAGTTCTCAAGGCCACGGGGCCCATGCCCCTGCTTGCCAGGCACAATCCCAAGGGAGGAGGGGCCATCCCTGCTGGGAACCAGGAGGGAGAATGAAAGCTGAAACCATAGATAACTGAGAGCAGACACTAGAAAATCTGGGAGCTCTCAGCCTAGTGAAGAGGAGATAGGGCTAGCAAAACAGCAAAAAAATAGAAAACAAAATAAAAACAGAGACTTTTTGGAGTCACATGAACATAATATGGAGAAGGCCAGGGCTAAAATAGAATAAGACACATATGCAAATCCAGGGAGGGAGAGCCCTTGTCTGAATAGCCAGCTTCTCTGTTTTCTTGAATGCCCCTTAATTGCCTGGTATTTTAGCATTTCAATAGACCAATAGATCTGCAAAGACTGTAAACAGTCTCTACTGGGTCCTTTTTTTTTAAATTTTTTTTCTTTTTGTAAAACAATTACTGTAAAAAGCCAACTACAGAAAGCCTCAAAGACTTGCAATTTGGCCCCAGGAAAGAGCAGAGATAAGATAGCTCTGATAGACAAAGCAGTAAGAGTATAGTAGTGGAGAAAATTTGCTAAACACCTAACTTCCCAGCCCTTTTGGGAACTCAGATCCCAGGGGTTAGAATTCATTAATTAGTTTCAGTCAGCCATGCCCCTGACACAGTCAGGGTCACCTGGAGAACTAAAGGCTCCCTGCCTCCTTACACTGGAGGGGGAACTGTGGGCTGGCAAGTGCCACCTGCTGGATAGCATAGGAGAAGCATAGAGTCTAACCACCTCACAGAAGGGTCTCATTTTCAAGAAACTCCATACCCTCCTCCCAAGACCTGGGCCTCTCTGGACTAGGAAAACCTGACTGGGGCTGATAATATCTAAGGAGATCACCACACGAAAAGGCTACATAGAGGCAGGGTAAGAAACAGAAAAACAAGAGGGGAAAAACTCTGATCAACTAAACAGAATCTGTTAAAGGTCTGCAAAAAGCTGAACTAAACACCAAAGGTTAGAGAACAAAGCCAACCAACAAGAAAATCCTAGGTAAAAGAGTTAAAACAAGCTCCATAATAACCTAATCAAGAAAGTCAGATGCCTAGACAGTTTAAGATAATGAGCCATACTAGGAAACATGAAAATATGGATCAGTCAAAGGAACAAACTAATAGTTCAACCAAGATACAGGAGTTGAAGCAAATATTGCTAAATCAATTCAATAAGCTGAAGGAAGAACTAATTGGAGATGTTCAAAGAATCTAAAATCAATTCAAAAATCAATTCAATGAACTGAGGGAAGGCATAGCAAAGAGATGAAGGATATAAGAAGGACACTGGATGACCATAAGGAAGAATTCATAAACTTAAAAAACAAACGACAGAACTTATGGAATGCAGGGCATAAATGGAGGAGATGACAAAAGACAATGGAGGGATCCAACACTAGATTTAACACAGGTTGAAGAAAGGATCCAGAGAATCGGAACAGCCAGACATCTGAATTCACACACAATGAAAGAACAGATGGTGAAAAAAGAATGGAAAATATGAGAAGGGTCTTAGGGAGGCTGAGGTGGACAAACATGAATGCACAAACATAACATGTTATGGATGTCCCAGAGGGAAAAGAGGGGGAAAGGGGCTAGAAAGAATAATAGAGAATTAATCACTGAAAACTTTCTGAAACTACTTAAGAAAGACAGAAAATACAGATGCACAAGAAGTACAGCACATCCACAAAAGAATAGACCCCAATAGACATACTCCAAGACACTTATTGATCAGATTTTCCAATGTCAAAGACAAAAAGAGAATTCTGAAAGGAGCAAGAGAAAAGCAATCCATCACATACAAAGGAAGCTTGATAAGCCTATGCACAGATTTCTCCACAATAACCATGGAGGCAAGAAGACAGTGGGATGATATATCTAAGACACTGAAAGAGGGGAAAACTGCCAACCAAGAATTCTTTATCCAGCAAAACTGTCCTTCAAAAATGAGGGGGAGAATTAAATATTTTCAGACAAACAGACACTGAGAGAGTTTCATGAAAACAAGGACTGGAGTGACAGGAAATAATAAAGAGAGTGCTACAGGGTGACAGGAAAAGACAGGAGAGAGAGGTTTGGAAGAAGAGTGTAGAAATGAAGATTATCAGGAAGGGTAAAAAACAGAGAGAGGAAAAAAATAAGACATGACATATAAAATCCAAAAGACAAAATGAAAGAAGAAAAGTACTGCCTCTTACAGTAATAACACTAAATGTTAATGGATTAAACTCGCCATTAAAAAGACATGGGCTGGCAGAATGGATTAAAAAAATGACCCCATCTATATGCTGTCTAGAAGAACTCACCTTAGACACAAGGACAAAAATAGGCTGAAAGTGAAAGGTTGGAAAAAGTTATTTCATTCAAACAGCAACTAGAAAAAAGTGGGAGTAGGTATATTAATATCAGACAAAGTAGACTTCAAAATAAAACAATTAAAAGAGACAAAGAAGGACACTATTTATTAATAAAAGGGTCAATTCATCAAGAAAACATAACAATCATAACCATTTATACACTAAGGCAGAGTACCCCCAAATTCATGAGGCAGAAACTGGTAACACTAAAAGGAGAAGTAGGGTAACTCAACAATAATAGTTGGAGACTTCAATACATCACTCTCATCAATGGATAGAACATCTAGACAGAAGATCAACAAGGAAAGAGAGATGTTGAATTGTATGATAAATGAACTAGATTTGACAGACATTTATAGAACACTACACCACACAACAGCAGGATACACATTTTTCTCCAGTGCTCATGGAATATTTTCTAGGATATATCATATACTGGGTCACATAGTAAGACTCAACAAATATAAAAATATTGATACTATAAAAAACACTGTCTCAGATCATAATGGAATGAAGTTGGAAATAAATTACAGGCAGAAGACTGAAAAATTCACAAATATATGGAGACTAAACAACACACTCTTAGAAAACCAGAGGGTAAAGGAAGAAATTACAAGAGAAATTAGTAAATACCTCAAGGCAAATGACAATGAAAACACAACATATCAAAGTTTATGGGATGCAGCAAAGGAGCTGCTGAGAGGGAAATTTATTGCCTTAAATGCCTATACCAAAAGAGAACAGAGAGCAAAATTGAGGAATTAACTGTCCACCTGGTGGAACTAGAGAAAGAACAGCACATAAACCCCAAAGCAAACAGAAGGAAAGACATAACAAAGATCAGAGCAGAAATAAATGAAACTGAGAACAGGAAAACAATAGAGAAAATCAACAAAATCAGAAGCTGGTTCTTCAAGAAAATCAACCAAATTGAGGGGACCCCTAGCTAGGCTAACAGAAAAAAAGAGAGAGAGAGAGAGGGAGGGAGGGAGGGAGAGAGAGAGAGGAGAGGAGAGAGGAGAGAGGGAGAGAGGGAGAGAGGAGAGAGGAGAGAGAGAGCAGATGCCAATAAATGCAATCAGAAACGGGAAAGGAACATAACTACTGACCCTGCTGAAATAAGGAGATAATGAGAAGATACTACGAGCAACTCTAGTCTAATAAACTAGAAAACTTATACAAAATGGAAAACATCCTAGAAAAGCATAAACAACCAACATTGACCTGAGAAGAAACAGAAGACCTGAACAAAACCAGTCACAAGGAAAGACACTGAGTCATCAAACGCTTCCAAAAAAGAAAGCCCAGGACTAGATGGCTTCACATGTGAATTTCTACCAAGCATTCAAGAAACAATTAATACCAACCCTGCTCAGACTCTTCAAAAAAATTGAAGAGGGAAAGTACCTAACTCATTCTACGAAGCTAACATCACCCTAATACTAAAGTCCATCAAAGATACTACAAAAAAAAGAAAATTATAGACCAATCTCTTTAATGAATATAGATGCAAAAATCCTCAACAAAATACATGCAAATTGAATCCAGCAGTACATTAAAAGAATTATGTACACCACGACCATGTGGGGTTTATTCCAGGTATGCAGGGCTGGTTCAATGTAAGAAATACACCACATCAATAAATCAAAGCAAAGAACCACATGATCATCTCGAGCAATGCAGAAAAGGCATTTGACAAAATTCAACATCCTTTCTTGATGAAAACAGTTCAAAGGATAGGAATAGAAGGGAGTTTTCTCAGTATGATAAAGGCAATATATGAAAAACCCACAGTTAAACATCAAACTCAATGGGGAGAGACAAAGCTTTCCCTCTAAGATCTGGAAGAAGACAGGGATGCCCACTGTCACCATTGTTATTAAACATTGGGCTGGAAGTTCTAGCTAGAGCAATCAGGAGAGAAAAAGAACTAAAAGGGATCTAAATTGGAGAGGAAGAAGTAAAACTTTCAATGTTTGCAGATGACATGACTATATGCAGAAAATCCAGAAAAATCTACAGCAGAGCTATTAGAGCTAATCAATGAAAACAGTAAAGCGGCAAGCTACAAGATCAACACGCAAAAAACTATAGCATTCTTATACACCAGTAATGTGCAACAAGAGGTAGAAATAAAAAAAAATCCATTTACAATAGCAGCCAAAAGAATCAAGTATTTAGGAATAAACTTAATGAAGTCCACAAAAGACCTACACAAAGAAAATTATAAGAAACTGCTAAAAAATTGAACTAACAAAAAAATGGAAACAAAAAAACCTAACAAAAAAATGGAAGAACATACCGTGTATAGATTGGAAGACTAAATATAATTAAGATGTAAACTCTACCTAAACTGAGTTATAGACTCAATGCAATACCAATTAAAGTACAACAACTTACTTTGCAGAAATAGAAAAACCAATAACCAAATGTATATGGAAGGGCAGGGAGCTGAATAGCCAGAAATATCTTGAGAAGGAAAAATGAAGGGTAAAGTCTCACACTACTAGACTTTAAAACATATTACAAAGCTACAGTAGTCAAACAGCATGGTATTGGCATAAAGATAGATGTACTGACAAATGGAATTGAATTGAGTGTTCAGAAATAGACTCTCACATCTAGACTATTGATCTTTGATAAGGCAGTCAAACAAAATCAACTGGGACAGAGCAGCCTCTTCAATAAATGGTGTTTGGAGAACTGGATATCCATTTCCAAAAGAATGAAAGAGGACTCCTACCTCACATCCTGTACAAAAATTAACTCTAATTGTATCAAAGTCCTAAACGTAAGTTCTAAGACCATAAGACCCTTAGAAGAAAACATAGGGCACTATCTTAAAGATCTTGTGATAGGAGTGGTTTCCTAGAGCTTACACCCAAAGTGCGAGCAACCAAAGAATAAATGGACAAATGAGATCGTCTGAAAATCGAACACTTTTGAACATCGAAGAACTTTGTTATGAAAGTAAAAATGCAGTATACACAAAGGGAGACAATATTTGGAAACTGAATATCAAATAAGGGTTTAATATCCTAAATATATAAAGCAATCCTACAACTCAACAACAGAAAGACAAACAACCCAATTAAAAAATGGGCAAAAGACATGGACAGAAACTTTTCCAAAGAGGAAATACAGATGGCTCAAGAACATATGAAAAAAATGTTCAAATTCACTGGCTATTAGGGAAATGCAAATCAAAACCACAATGAGATACTATCTCACACCTACCAGAATAGCCATTATCCAAAAAACAGAAAATGACAAGTGCTGGAGAGGATATGGAGAAAGAGGCACTTATTCACTGCTAGTGGGAATGTAGAATGGTGGAATGGTGCAACCACTCAGGAAGACAGTGTGGAGGTCCCTCAGGAAGCTAGGCATAGATCTGTCATATGATCTAGCTATTCCATTGCTAGGTATATATTCAAAGGAACTGAAAGCTAAGACACAAACGGACATTTGTAAACTGATGTTTTATTTCAGCATTATTCATGACTGCTAAGAGATGGAATCAACCCAAATGTCCATCAACAGATGAGTGGATAAACAAACTGTGGTATATACAAATGAGGGAATATTATGCAGCTATAAGACAGAACACATGGAACATATAATAACATCGATGAACCTTGAGGACATTATGTTGAATGAAGTTAGCCAGAAACAAAAGGACAAATACTGTATGGTCTCACTAATATGAATTAACATTAATGAGCACCCTTTGAGAGTTAAAAGCCAATAACACAGGCTACCAGGAGATAGAAAGAGGGTAGAGATCAGGCATTTGATGCTGAAGGACTACAGAAATGTTCAGCAGGATTGATTGTACAGATGCAGAAATAGATAGCATAATACTGTTTAGTGGTAGCACAATATTGTAAGTACATGGAACAAAGATGTCTGTGAATAAAGCTGGAAGAGGTGGGATAGGGGAATGGATGACATCAGAGGTAAAGATAGATGATGAAGAATAGGACTGTATAACTTGGCAAAAACTGGAGTGGCCAATGACTTTTGCTAAATGTACAAATATAAAATGTTCTCACATGTGGGAGAACAAACGAATGTCAACCATGCAGAGTGTTGGAAATGGGATGGTATTTGGGAAGAAACATACTCAAAGCAAACTGGAGTCTATGGTCAAAAGTAACACTCCAATATGCTTCCATTAAGTGTAACAAAGGCAATATACCAAAGTTAAATGTGTATGAGTGGGGGATATTAGGGAGGGATAGGGGATTCTTGGTAGTGGTATTGTTTTTTGTCCTTACTATTGTATTGTACATTTTTATTTTTATTATCTTTTTTATTATTCACCAAAAAACACACTTTTTCATAATAATCAATATGTTCAAGTGCTGACTGTAGTGATAAATGTACAACTATGTGATGATGCCATGAACAACTGATTGTACACTGTGGATGGTTGTATGTTATGTGAATATATCTCTATAAGATTGTAGAAAAAATATAAATAGAGGTAAAAGTGCTGGAGAAAACATGGAGAGAGGGATGTACCTATTTACTGTTGCTGAGGAGGCAGAATGGTTTAACCTTTCTGGAGGTCACTGTGGTGGCTCCACAAGAAGCTAAGTATGTGGGGCCATAAAGTCCTACAACCTCATTATGGGGTATGCATTTGGAAGATCCAAGAGCAGAGACATGAATGGACATATGCACACTGGTGTTTATGGAGGCAGTATTCATGACTTGCAATGGGTGGAGGTGGCCTAAGGGTACACTGACTGAGGAACAGAATGGTGAACTGAGGTGTGTGCATATAATGGAATATTGAGCAACTACAAGGAGTGAAGCTGTGAGACACGCAATGAGGTGAATGGATCCTGTAGACAGCATGTTGAGTGAAGTACACCAGAAACCAAGGCAAATACTATAATGCCTCACCAATATGGACTAACTACAATATGGAAACTCAGAATTAAATCTTAGAGCACAACCTAACAGGGAAATGGTTATTGTAACTGATCCTGGATTGTAAGCTCTTACAGCAGTCAAATCTATTCCTGAATTGTAATGGCTGTCTCCAAACTCTGAGATGTTGATCCCTTAATGTATGACCTGATTGGTCTCTGAAACATTGGGTAGCTGTGTTACACCTAAAACTCAGAGCTAGAGCTTGGCAGATATGAATATCAGTATTAACACATACAGAAACTGTCAAAAAAAAAAAAAGCTGAAATAGAGCCCAGACTTCAATTAGAGATATGAATAAAGCAGATCTGGTTAAGACTAGAGCAAATCGGGCCAAAGGGTAAAGGTTGAAACTGATTGTATTCAAACTTCAACTCCCATGTGAGACCAAGGGAAGAGAGAGTTATTCGGTATAGGATCTATATTTTCCAAACAATATAACTTCTACAGTCAGTTTGTTCAAACACTACAATTACATGGAACTTGGAAAAGGAAGTGAGCTATGGTTGGTCTGCATAGATTAGAATGAAATAGCAAACATCCTAAAGTAATTTGGGTGGAGAGTAAAAATACATATTCAGAGCCCCCCTGAAGAGCTGGGGGAGAATGCAGAGGTAATGGACTTCCTCACCTGGATTGTTGCTGATGTTCTCACAAACATTGGGGACTGACGGCTTGATGTGCTGACCCCTCTGTCTTGGGGCTGGCCCCTATGAAGCTTGTTGCTGCAAGGAGAGGCTAAACTTGCTTACAATTCTGCCTAAGAGTCCCCCCCTGAGTGCCTCTGCTGCTCAGATGTGGCCCTCTCTCTCTAACTAAGGCACCTTGGCAGGTGATCTCGCTGCCTTCCCCCCTACATGGGACCTGACTCCCAGGTAATGAGGGGAGTCTCCTCAACCAATCAGTTGGAGGTCTTAAAGCCAGAACTGGGAATTTTGGAAGTCAGAAAGAACCCCTACCTCTACTTCAGCCATCCAGTTTCTCCTGAGCAACAAAGATATGACGCCCAGGAGTAAGTCTGGACCTGGCATCATGGGATTGAGAACATCTTCTTGACCAACAGTGGAATGCAAAATGAAACAAAATAAAGCTTCAGTGGTTGAGAGATTTCAAATGGAGTCTAGAGGTCACTCTGGTGGACATTCTTACTCACTATAAAGATAATACTTTTTGGGTTTTAATATATTGGGAATGGCTAGAGGTAAATACCTGAAACTACCAAACTACCAAGCCTTTACTCTTGAAGACAATTGTATAACAATGTAGCTTACAAGGGGTGACACTGTGATTGTGAAAACCCGGTGGATCACACCCCCTTTATCCAGTATATGGATGGATGAGTAGAAAAATGGGGACAAAACCTAAATCAAAAATAGGGTGGGATGGGGGGTATGATTTGGGTGTTCTTTTTTCATTCTTATACTGATTCTGATTCTTTCTGGTGTAAGAAAAATGTGCAAAAATAGATTGGGTGATGAATGCACAACTATAAGATGGTACTGTGAACAGTGATTGTATATGATGTATGATTGTATGGTGTGCCAGTTTGAATGTATTATGCCCCCCAGAAAAAGCCATATCCTTTAATGCAATCTTGTGGGGCAGACCTATCAGTGTTAATTAGATTGAAATTCTTTGAGTGTTTCTATGGAGATGTACCCCACCCAACTGTGGGTGATGTCTCCAATTGGATAATTTCCATGGAGGTGTTGGCCCACCCATTGGGTGGGTCTGAATTAAATTACTGGTGCACTACATAAGATCAGACAGAGGGAGCGAGCTTGCTACAGCCAAGAGGGGCTCTTTGAAGAAAGCACAGGAGCTGCAGATGAGAGACATTTTGAAGATGGCCATTGGAAGCAGACTCTTGCTCCAGAGAAGCTAAGAAAGGACAAATACCTCAAATGCAACTAAGAGTGACATTTTTGAAGAACTGCAGCCTAGGGAGGAACATCCTGGGAGAAAGTCATTTTGAAACTGTACTTTGGAGCAGATGCCAGGCACGTGCCTTCCCAGCTACCAGAGGTTTTCCAGACACCATTGGCCATCCTCCAGTGAAGGTACCCAATTGCTGCTGTGTTACCTTGGACACATTATGGCCTTACGATTGTAACTGTGTAACCAAATAAACCCCCTTTATAAAAGCCAATACATTTCTGGTGTTTTGCATTCTGGCAGCATTATCAAACTAGAACATATGGTATGTGAATATATCTCAGTAAAACTGAATTAAGGAAAAAAAAAAAAAAAAGCAAGGGAATATCATAAGGGTTCTTAATTTACTCCCTACCAGAGAGAGTTGGATCCTGATCAAAATCAAAATGTGGGCATGCAGCTGGGGACCAAGCCAGCTCTAGGATGGTTAGATTGAGGACTGCATTAGTCTTGTCAGTTCTGCTTCTTTATATTACAGAAATTGGCTCATGTGGCTGCAGGGATTGGCAAGTGTAAATTCCATAGAGCAGGCCACAATTTGGCAACTCTGATGAAAGTGAAGTAAATTCCCCAGGAAAACTGGATGGCTGAAGTAGAGGTAAGGGTTCTTCTTTCTGACTTCTGAAATCCCCACTTCTGGCTTTAAGACCTCCAACTCATTGGTTGAGGAGACTCCCCTCATTGCCAAGGGCAGTCTACTTCATTGATTGCAGATGCAATCAGCAGTAGGTGTAATCTGACCACAGGTGGAACTCCATTGACGAAATACCTTCACAGTAATAATTAGGACAGTGCTTGCTTGACTGAACAACTGGACACCAGAACCTAGCCAAGTTGACACATGAAATTAACCATCACAAGGGCCTTATATTACAACCAGATTTCCTCATGCTATGAGTGGAAACAGTTGATTACAGAAAGCAGTATAACATAATGGTTGAGATCAGGAACACTGGAATAAGATAGATATAGGTTTGAATACCAGCTCTGTACTTTCAACTTTTAGATGGGTAAAGTTAGGTCAAAAACTTCTCTCATATTCTATTTCCTAACCTGTGAAATAATGAAGAATAATGCATAACCCATAGGCTTGATGATGAATAAATATGACAATGCATTTAAAGCTATTGTTCTGCTTGCCAAAGCTGCCATTATGCAAAATACCAGAAATGGATTAGCTTTTATGAAGGAGATCTAATTAGGTCACAAATTTACAGTTCATAGGCCTTCATGTCCAAACTAAGGCATCAAAAGAGGATACTTCGCTGAAGAAAGGCCGAATGGCATCGGAACACGTCTTTTCAGCTGGGGAAAGCATGTGTTGCTGGTGTCTGCTGGTCCTTTGCTCCTGGGTTCTGGTTCCAAAATCACTTTCTCCAAAATGTCTCCAGGCTTCTGTCTCTCTTAGCTTTCTCTCTCTGAGCCCCTGTGCATCCTTGCTTGTTCTCCCAGGGTGTTTCTCTCTAAGCATCTGGGGATTCTCCCTTACCTTCTCTGAGGCAAACTCTGGGCTTCAGTCTCTTAGCTTAGCATGTCCAAATGCTCTTCTGTCTGCATCTCCCAATGTCTCCAAACATCTGGGTCTGCATCGACT
This sequence comes from Choloepus didactylus, assembly GCF_015220235.1. Taxonomy (NCBI): domain Eukaryota; kingdom Metazoa; phylum Chordata; class Mammalia; order Pilosa; family Megalonychidae; genus Choloepus; species Choloepus didactylus. Next base: position 82,419,426 of record NC_051312.1, read on the forward strand.
CTAGATTCTCCCAGGGGCAAACTCTGGATTACATATCTTCACTTCTCTCCAAAATGTGTCTCTCAGTTTCTCTGAGCTCCTTGTTTCCTGAGCTCTCTTAAAGGACTACAGTGATTTAATTAAGACCCACCCAAAGTGGGTGGGGTCACATCTCCATGGAAATAATTTAATCAAGGTCTCATTCACAGTTGGGTGTGTCACATATCCATGGAAACATGGAAATAATCAAAAGGTTCCACCCAACAAAAAGTGGGTTAAAAGATAGTGGCTCATCTGGGGTCCATAACAGTTTCAAACTGGCACAGGTATAATATAATTTTTGGCATATATTAGGTGTTCATAAAATAATAGCTTAATTATATATTGAAGGGTGAGTGGAATGCAGAAATTAATGGGAAGTCTTTTTAGGAAGGGTTCATGTGTAAGAGGGAAAACATGGGAATGGCCAGGGGTACAATGAGAACAGTTAGGAAGAGTACACATTGGAACTGAGAACAAAAGAATGACTCACCTCCAAATCCAGCTCTGAGAATATATAGCCTACAGCAGGGTGAAGAGGAATGGTTGCAGTTATCTGACCCAGGCAGGCAGCTTTTGTTTACAGCAATTACTGTCAGCCTCCAGGGCCAGTACTCTGCTCACAGTTCCTGATGGATGTGGTTTGCTTGGGACTGGGAGCACAGTATGAAGCTGTGTCTGGGAAATGTATCTCAGCTGCTGTAAAGAATATATCCATATGGGCCTCATCACTCTTGCCCCAAACCAGTACACTCACTAATCAAGAAAGCTCCCTGTTGCCTGGTGACTCTGCCAGGCTGACTATAAAGTCCACACCCTTGGGAGCTGGTACAGTCCCTGCTTTGTGAAGGGGAAGAAGAGAAGTTGGTGGTGTTTCCTACCCATGTGGGCAGGTAAGGAGAGGGCATAAATGGGAGGGGCCAAAGAGTGAATTACAGTGAGAAATGGTTGGTGAAGAAATTAAGGGAAAAGAAGCAATGAATTGATGGCATCTACATGTAATGTAGATGGAATGAAAAACAAAAATGGAGAGGAACCTGGAGGAAATTGACAATAGGGGAACAGAGGACAGGGGAAAGGAAGGAGAAAATAAAAGGGATAGGACTAAGATTGTTCAGCAATCAATCAACATTAATTGAAGTTTTCTATTTCAGATCCTTCTTTAGTAGATAGCAACAAGGGAAGATTTAAAAGAATGCCTAAATTCTCAAGGAACTCACACACTTGGCAGGAAAGGGTGATGACATTCGCATATATAAATTGCCAACATCAGCTGTGCCTTATTATTAAGGGTCAGATGAAATGTTTAAGCAATAAACTGGGCAGAGATTTAGAAGCAGAAGGGAAGTTTCCATCTAAAATTGTCTGAGGTGTCAGGGCATGATCTAGATTGTGGAGGAAATAGACATCTGTGATGATAAATGAATAGGAAGTAGGAAGTGGTAAATGGAGAGGATGGATTTATACACCATTAATGATGCTAAAAAATAGGAATGTTAATCTTTGGATCATTAAGTGATTGAGTTGGGTGCTTCTCATCCAAGTCATTTTATCTAGCCTTCTGCATATGAATGCACAGACTTTACCCTCTGCCTGGTGAGTCAGATGGTACCTATGCCTGAAGACAGAAAGCACTAGCCTAGTCCTCTGGTTAATGGGCAGTGCAGAGGAAACTTTGACTAAGTGAGGCACTGAACTTCATCCCATTGCTGGTTCCAAGGTATGTACTCACTGGATCCAGAGAGAAAGCCCTCTGCTAGTTCTGTCTAAATATCTCCACTCTCTATCACAAGTTCCTAGGAAACAAGTTCTCCAATTGCAAAATAAGCCCCTACCCCTCTTGTTACTCTCCCACCCCAACCAGCATCATATTCTTGTCCTTTATGAGATACAGTCCAAATAACGAAGACAAATGGAATCTACCTTATGGGCCTTGTATCTCTAATTACTCTTCCACCTTAAAACTTCCCTCTACCTACACCAGCAAAAAGGGACACACACAACACAAACACATGTGAACATTCATGCATATGTTTTAAATACACATTGACTCCTCTTACATTCTTCTTTAAATAAGCCATGAAGACCCAGTTCTCTTTTACTTATTTCTCATCTCTACTCTTCTGACTCACAATGATATATGAAATATGATAAAACATAAGCAATTAATGTATTTGAAAATATGAAAATCATACATTGCAGCTTGTCTCATAAATCTGGCTGCTCTGATCATGCAGGTTAATGCAAAATAATGGACCTCAGAGTTAGAAATCCAGTTTCTAATATTGAATGTTATCTCATTATTGTACATTGGATATGCTATTTAACCTCAATGGGTCCATTTCCTTCTTTAAAACAGGAGAAATTCCACCTCATTAATTTTTTTCTACGATTACATAAACTAATATATAAAGAGGCTAGGAAAATATATGGCATATAATAAGAATGTTATTTCTCTTCTTTTTCCTTTAACCTACCCTTGTTTTTCACCCAATCAATGACAAGAATAACATTCAATTTATGTACCCTAGAGTCTAAGGAAATAATTTCCCTCTGGCTCATCCTTCTCTCAAAACTTCCTTGCTCATATCATCCATTCTTCATCCATCACTTATTTATCCATCCACCAATATATCTAAAGTTAATTAAACAGAGTCTTCATCATATACAAATCCTTATAGTTTTCTCTGGAGAAAACTAAAAATGAAAAACATACGTTTTTTGTTCCTAGACAACAAGTATTCTAATAGGAGAAAGAAATATGATCAAGCAGTCACAATATTATGTAAGTGCTCTTAAGCATATATAAAGTACTTTTGGAGGAAATTGAGTAATTTTCCATTGCAGAGGGATTAAGTTATATGAAAGGAAATTCATTCTTAATACCTGTGTTTGTCAGGCTGAGAAAAAGAAGAAACAGAAATCTCTACAACTTTCTGTTTTCCTGTCTAGGAATTTGCTTTTCCCTATCTCCACATGTAGTAATAGCCCTTCATTAATATTTTGTCTTGGCTTCTCACTTCATTCAATTGCACTAAGTTGTAAGAGTTCTGAAGGCAGAAACTGTTCTTCATTCATATCTGTCTCCCTGTCCGTCAGCACAGTAACTGGTATAAAATTGTCACTCAGAGACTGAATGTTGACTTTTTTCAGCATGTTTGTAATTCATGTCTAATCTCACACCAAATTTCCCGATTGTTTTCTTTCCCATCCAAATCCTAGCCATAGGTAATATGATCATTCAAAAGATTATAGCAGAAAAATCAATGTGTGTGCATGTTTTTTTTTTCCATTGAGGTAACAAATGATTATTTCTACCACTCTTTTCAGTAGATCAGAGGAGGGGGAGAAAATAATTCATGATCCCCCATATTTCTTTTTATCTAGATATTGTTAGGCTCTGGTACTAGCCAATCCCTCATATCTACTCTCTCACCAGTCCAGGAAATCTAGATTACTGAAAGATCAAGACACCATGTCCACAGAGACAACTGGAGTAGTGTACCACTCCTTGTTAGCTCTTTGGTGATGACTACTGGGCCTGAGCAAAAATTTAAAGATCTACAATGATGATAGCAACAGTCAGTGAAGAAATCCTGAACAGAATTGCAATGTTCATCTTAAGTTACACATCCTAGCTTATGCTTCCCTAATGATGCTGGTCCTGCTTTCTTTGCAGTTGCCAAACTATGGGCTTTCTTGCTCAGTGAACTACTTGAGACTACATTATATGGTATTACCTCAGTCTGCCTGTTCCGGTACTGACTCCCTCTTTGTAATTAGTCTCTACTTCTATCCCATTCATGCTTCTTCCAAAGTCATCCATCATGGGTTGCTGAGTATATCCCATGCACAGTGGGTCAGCATTTCTGAAAGTGATCTAAAGCCCTTTCAAACATGGACATAAAAGAGAGAATGTAATTAGGATAATTCTGTATATTGACACACCTGGTTTACTCATAGCAAAGAAGGAAAACAGGGAAGAAGAAATGCAGAGTTCAGTCCTAGATCCTCCTAAAACATAAAGTAGGCACAAGGGGCCATGGCCTAGTCATAGTGCAGCCAGTTTAGCCAGGCATGGTCTCCAAGGTGACTCATTAAATTTCATCATTACTTTGACAAAATATCAGAACTAAGATAGAAGCTGATATCATGGTGTGTCTTGTCTAAACTTATCTTCAATACCTAGATCAGGATGCCTGAAATCATGTATTCCTCAACAATGTTTGGAATTCTTGACAGGATTCAATAGAGTTGTCTGGTCACAATGAGTGGATTTAAGATCACATAGTGGGTATCCAAGGGAAGGCACAAAAACAAATACCACAACATGTAAGTTGGAGAAAGAACAGGGCCAAGTAGACCTGGAGAACTTTACAGGGAAACAGAAACAGAAACAAGGGGACTTGAATCCAAGTCCATAAACATGTGGAGTGGGGAACAGAGTGTATTATTAGAACTAGAAAAAAGAAACCCAGTTACCAAAAGGAGGCATCTAACCAAAGAGTCTATGTGGAAAGGGTGTTCCATGATTCAGGGACACAAATAGCTGTGGCTATAATATCCCAGCCCAGCTTCCACCAAAGACCTCAAAGGGTATACCATTGAAGATGCCCTGTGAATCCTATGTGCTTTTCCATTATTTCTGGACCAATTTATGTAACTTGGAGACCTAATACAAAGATGCATTAAGCTGTATTCAGGTTGTTGGTGTTTTATTGGTAGGTGTTCATGTGTATGAAATAAGGCTATGAGCACTTCTTACCTCTAGTCAGGTTTAGTCTGTCACTGGATTGAGGGATGAGTCTGGGGACATTGATGGTTACAATCTAGAAATGGTAGAAGCAGGAAAATGGGTCTAGGTTCCAGCAGGACACTGTAGAATTGAGAGAATAGACACAACATTTATATTGAGGACTTGAATACAGAGACAGTTGTATAATTTGGGAAGGATTCACAAAAGGGTTAGCACTTGAAAAAAAGACCAATATCCTAATAAGAAAATATCATTATTGCCTCTCTTTCCAGGGTGCATCCTCAACTGACCATGTCAGCTTTCAATAACACTACATCCTCTCCCTCAATCTTCCTCCTGACTGCATTTCCTGGGCTGGAACTTGCTCATGCCTGGATCTCCATTCCTGTCTTCTGTCTCTATACCATTGCCTTCTTGGGAAACAGCATGATCCTGTTTGTCATTGCCTCAGAGCGGAGCCTCCACAAGCCCATGTATTATTTCCTCTCCATGCTTTCAGCTGCTGATCTATGTCTGACCTTCACGACTCTCCCCACAGTGCTTAGGGTCCTCTGGTTCCATGCCCGGAAGATCAGCTTTAAAGCTTGCATCATTCAAATGTTCTTTATACATGCTTTTTCCCTCCTGGAGTCCTCAGTGCTGGTAGCTATGGCCTTTGACCGCTTCATGGCCATCTGTAACCCACTGAAGTATGCCACTGTCCTCACGGATATGATGATTGCGATGATTGGACTAATCATCTGTATACGGCTGTTAATTTTCATGTTTCCCTTGGGTCCTGCCTTGAAAAGCTTGTCTTTCCAAGGAGGCCAAGAGCTCTCCCACCCATTTTGCTACCACCCAGATATGATCAAACACACATATTCGAACCCCTGGGTCACCAGTTTTTGGGGCATGTTTATTCAGCTCTACTTGACTGGCACTGACTTATTGTTCATCATTTCCTCCTATGTCCTGATTCTCCGTACTGTCCTGAGCATCCTGGCCCCCAAGAAGCAACAGAAAGCCCTCAATACTTGTGCCTGTCACATCTGTGCTGTCACCACTTTCTACGTGCCAATGATCAGCCTGTCTTTGGCACACCGCCTCTTCAACTCGACCCCAAGTGTGGTCTGTAGCATTTTGGCCAATGTTTATCTGCTCTTACCACCTGTACTAAACCCTATTATTTACAGCTTGAAGACCAAGACAATCCGCCAGGCTATGCTTCAGCTGTTCCAATCCAAGCATCCACAAGGCCCCAATGTGAGGGGTCTTAGAGGAAGATGGGTTTGAAGTGGGAGGAAGGTATTGTCATTACATGATTATGTTTAAGTAGGAAAGGAATGTGGGGCAGGCATTTTGACCACTATTATGGCAATTCCAAATGAATTAGAAGAGGAAGAAAAGAAATTCCTTGAGTTTCTCAAAGATATTTTAAAAATAGTACAACCCGAAACAAAATTTATTGTGTATCTGTTCTCCAAAGAGTACTTATAATAGTCACATGGACTCTTGTGCAAATTAAAAGCACAGTAAGATCACTTTATTCCAGTTGGACAATTTAATTTTCTTCTTTAGAATGAAGATTCTCAGATATCCCACAAATAAATGACAAAAATTTTGTTTCTGAATTCAGCTGAACAAAAACATTGTTTTTCTGCAGCCAGATTTCCCAGAGAGCAATGAAGATTTTACCTGTTCTTGGTACAAGGAAAAGTTGCATGTGTACACAAACACACAGATAAATTTGTCATTTGAAACTCTAGGAAAATCTTGCACACAGGTTTCAGTCCCTACAGTCACCTCCAGAGAGCTCTATTTCACAAGAGATGCATTCCCTGTACCTTATCTTTTCTTTAATCCCCTCCCTCTTTAGCAAAAGTGAAGCTTTGGCTGTTCTAATCGTTTGTATCTCCAGTGAGTCCAATATCTAAAAATTACAGATTGACATTTGTTCATTTCCCCATTGCCTATATATTCTACCATAGCTCTGATTCTGACCCCATAGTCACTCTTCAGTACCTACTTTGCCTTAGGACTGCACACTTTTTCTACTTGTCCTTAATCCTTGGATTGTTAATTTCAAATTTAGCTAAGAGCTGCCTCTACCTTCCAGTGTACTTGTCATTGTAAAATTGCACAGTGACTTGGATATTTTTGATAGGAAGTGTTTGGATGATATTTATTAACAATACTTGGTGTGCAAAGAAGGAACCTCAGGTACAGGATTAATAATAGTGTTGGACAGAATTTTTTCCATAGACAGTTATTAATAATAGTGTCGGACAAACATTTTTTTCCACACACAGTTATGAAACTTTAGTCACATCCCGGAAACTCCATGTCTGAGCACAGTAGACCAAGCAGACATTATAATCCACCTGTCTCCTCCTCCTATATCCACTCCCAACTTCTTGGCAGACAGAGAATAGCAGTCCTACCCTCTGGTACATTTGCCTTAGCTCCCTTTGGTTCATACAAAGATTCATTGTTCAGCTCAAGTGCTGCTAACTCTGACTCTAATTAGCTTAAAACCACTAGTTGTTACCAACAATATTTACATATTAGGCATAATTGAAATTATTTGTCTGATTTCTCTTTTATATAGCATTTTCAGAGGCTTTAGTTATCTCTCTGGTGTTAAACACCACACAAATGTGTATGTGGCAGAAGCCAGTGTTTTAATGGTGAAAAAACAATGCTTGACCACCTAGAAAGTAGTGCAATTGGAGGTAAATTTAGTGTTTCAGATTCTAAGCACAGCATTCCAGTGAGAACTTCTCTTGGCCCTGTGCACTTTATGAGAAGTCTTTGCATTCCTTATAACACTATTCAGTGTTCAATATTTCAATTTTCCATTCTCATATTGCTGACAAATAAATGTCTCATTGGCCCAATCCCTTTCAACAAAGATAAGATACAAACTATGCAAAAATGGAGGAGTCTTAAGGTACATCTGGTTTCTAGACATGTGGTTCCAGAACAAGGATTGAGGGCAGAAGACTTATTCTTAGACAGATGACCTGTTAGTAAGCCCAGAGTAAAACAAAAAATCTTAAAGATCATTAGTAGGAAACATTGTGATTTTAGAAAAGTGAAATCAAGGTATGGGGATGAGGACAAGAACATTGTCACAGAGCTAGGCATGTTAGAAGGAATAGGTGAGGTTACGTGGTACTATCTGAGGATTTGGGGGAGGGATATAAATACCAAACTTCATTTTTCACTTTTCATGTTCTTAAGCCCAAAGTTGGCAGTGCCTGGAGAGTGAAGAGGGTTTGTACAGCAGCTAAAAAAGCCAGTAGGGATGAGGTAGTGTAGCCCATGAAGAAGAGCTCACTGTCCTTAGAGAGTATCCTATGGAAACAGATTTTGGCCCTGGAATCAACCTGTGGCAGAGCAAACACTCCAGACATCACCCTACTTTCCCTCTTCAGCTTTTACAGACATCTTTCCCCCTTTTGAAGACCTTCCTAAAAGTTTTCCCTTGTAGTTCCACAAGCAGAAATTTTAAAAATCTGGAAAAGCAAGAGTTTTTAAAAGTTTTCATAAGTCTGTATCAAAATTTATCAGCAGCAAAACCTAACCTGAACATGTGACTATATTTATGGTCCTCATTTATTCCACATAGAGGGCACATTCCCACATTTCACCGCAGAAATATTGCTGTTCTCGAATACCCAGTAACACTTCAGAAGTTGTATGGTGTCTTTAAATCTGAAAAATGCTGAAACCAAGGGTTTTAGGTGAATAAGTTTGGAAATAATTCTCCCAGTTTTATGATTGTTCATACCTGATGCAGACTGCCATATAAATTTTAATATTTTACTACACCAAATCTACTTTTCATATGTGTCTCAAAATGCAATCTTTTTATTTCACACCAGAAGCCTATTCACTAATGTTCTTCATGCCTAAAGCAACTGTTAATGGGATGTGAATTTATGTTTTGCTGTTAAATAATGTATTTAACATATTTGGAGTTCTTTTCTGATTATAAATGCTGTGTGTCTGAGCATAAAATATGTGGATGAATTAGAAACAAAAATATTAAAGATAAAATCATTCACAATACTACTGAGATTGATATGATCAATGAGTTAGTCTTTTTTAATAAGCCAACATATAGCATACACATACATTTATAAACTAAGATAATAGGGTATATGCAAATATATGTGCTTTTTGTTTGTTTGATGCTCTATCAAATCATAATATTTTTTATTAGGTTTCACTTCCTCTAGGAAGCATTCCTTTCCTTCTTTCCCAAAATAATAAACTGCCATCATTTTATGTGTGCAGTCTTACATGAGTACTTAAATTTACTATAGTTCACCCAGTGAATTTAATTATTTATTTACTTGGCAATAAATTTGATTTATGCAATTCTTTTGAAGAACCAAATATAAAATGAAATGCAGACATATGAACTAAAGTTGAAAACAAAATAGGAGAAATGTTTCAGGCCACAAAGAAAGAATTGAGCAATATCACCTGGAAGGGGACAAGCAAGGCTGTTCTCTTCCCTGTTAGGGTCTTGAACCTCTAATCAGGGTCAGCTACTGGACAATAAAAACCAACTAAACTCTCCTGGAAATGTAAAATGTATAAGAATATTGAGTTTTATATGAATATTCACAGAATACCTTCTTCAAAATTGCTTTTTAGATATAAATATGAATTGTTTTTGAGTTCAATTAGTCATTAAAACTTTGAAATTATAAACAACAGTTTTATGATCATGATTTTATGTTGCATACTACATGGTCACATTTTCTGCTCATTTTCAACTGTTTCTGGTTTGTTTGTTGTAATTGTATATGCCATAGTTCAAAATACCAAGTGCCTAAATTAGCAATAGAGCCATTATTTTAGAACATATTTTAGAGAAACTAATAGAGAATATGTGCTTTGAAAATTACTGTATGACTATCTTCACTACTTCTTACTGATAGCAGAACCATCCTCCTTTTCTTCTTTTATTATCTGTGACTTCTCAGAACACAGGAGTAATGTAGATACAAAAGCTGGTCTGTCTTAATGTTAAGAGAGGTTTTTATTTTTATTTTATTATTTTTTTTTTAATCATGCTGTGAGACTATAAATCTCTAAGGTAAAAGAGACAATCACTGGTTGTCCCATTTAATTTTTAGAGAAATGGAGGATAGAAATTTCTGACAATATTTATTTCTAAAAATAATGGGAAAAATGGTTAAACAAAGGATACTTGACCATAGACTTCTTTCATATAAACAGGAGAAGTATTCCCACAAAATTGACAGAAGACACCTCAACAAACAAACAATGTCTGGAAGACAACTGGAAGATGACCAGCAACTGGATTAAGGTAGCAAACTTGAACTTCCAGATTCTTTGATATCCATTGGATGCATAGGAATATACTCTCTACTTCTCTAAGTACTTACCCTTGTGCTGCAAACAGTGTAACTAAAATTCCATATGTGTGTTAATTCATTATTTTAACATGTTGCATAACCATTCCACACATATCTGTCAGTGCCCATGTCAGTCCTAATTTAGAGACCTCAGAGACATTTAGTGCACAACCCACATGTTGTACTGATTATAAGGATGGTTAAAAAAGATAATAACGAGTCATCCATAACACTTGGCTTGGAAAAATTATTACCCTTTGTCTAGCTGATTTGCTCCACTTTTTCCTTATTTTTCTTTTAGACCCAATTTTCCCAGAAGCTTTTCTTGAATTTGCCGTGTCTTCACACAGTATACAATGGAGTTCATCAGAGGTGGTGCTAGGAAGAACATATCAGCAATGAGGATCATGGCCATGGGTGACTTGTGCTTGCCAAAGTGGTGCATGGAAGCCAAGGCAATAATGGGCACATAGAAGATGAGCACAGTGCAGATGTGGGAGACACAGGTGTTGAGGGCCTTGAGCCGCTCCTTATGGGAACCTATTCCCAGCAGTCTTCAGGATTAACACATAGGACATGGCAATGAACACACTTTCTGACATCATACAGAGAGCAACAAAGAAACCATAGAAAAATTTCACTGTGCTGTCAGAGCAGGACAGTTTCATGACATCCTGATGAAGACAAAAGGAATGAGAAAGTAGGCTTTTCCTACAATATGTCAATCTTTTGAGAGTGAAAGGAAATGGGAGCACTAAGAGGATGCTTTTAACGAGAAACACCACCCCCATTTTGGTAACTCTGGCACTGGTGAGGATCGAGCTATATCTCAGAGGGTTGCGTATGGCCAAAAAGCGGTCGAAGGACATGACCAGGAGAACTGACGATTCCATATCTGTGAATCCATGAATGAAGAATACTTGAATAAAGCAGGCATTTGGAGAAATTCCTGTGGCATTGAACATGAAAATCCTTAGTGTAGTAGGGAGGGAGGAGAGGGAAAGGCCCAGGTCAGATATAGCCAACATGGAAAGGAAATAGTACATTGGTGCGTGGAGCGAGTGTTCTGTTCTGATCACGGAGAGGATGGTGCAATTGCCCAGGATGGCCATCAGGTACATGAGGCAGATAGGGATGGAGATCCAGGCATGGACATGCTCCAGCCCTGGGATTCCAATCAGGTAGAAGGTAGTGATCTCAATTTCAGAAGAATTCAGAGTGTGCATGGTGCATCAGCTGGAAATTATCTATTCCCAGATCTGAAATGACACTTACGACATAGATCTGGTTTTGTTCATTTCCCTCCTTCCATCACTTTTGTCTGAGGCATACACAAAGAAATTGTAAGTTTTGAAGGTTTCCCAAGTCAAGGAATAAAAGAAATAGATATTTCTCTTAAACAGACTATTTATAATAGAGTAAGATATTATTAACAACAAGGGGGACTAGGAATATAGATACCATCTTTGATCAGCCATAACTCTCAATACCATTCTTAGAAAAAAATACCCACATAAAGAACAGTAAATTGCAAGTAAAATCCCCTTTTACTGTTAGACCTTTCCCGTTCCCATCCCCAATAATGTGAAAAATTTTATACAGTCAGGCTAGACCCATTTATACAGTAACCCATTTTGCCTAGTCCAGAGATAGACTGTAGCCTAAAATTAAAACAGAACAAAACAAAAACAAAGCTAACAACAAAAGAGGAAGCTCCAAGAAGTAGATTGTACCAATAGTAGATAACCAATGGTTCCTCCAGGTCCTAGAGTCATTTGCTTGAAATATTTTCAGGCCAGGCTTTGAACTTCTAAAGCTGATTTTACCTACAAGTTTCTCCAGAGAAACAGTCCAGAGAAAAGATAGAAAATAGACCATGTGTGCTTGATGTTTAACCTTCTCTTATGGTAACTGAAAATTCCATCTTGTTTAGGAATAGATACAATGTCCTTAAACATGATCAAAACCCAGCAGTGCTCTCTATCTTTCAGCAGGGGAGGAACAGGAGCAAAAGGACTCTTGGACTTTCACCCCTGACCACCACAAATCCCCATAGATATTAAGTGGCTCAGTCAACTAGATTAGACACCAGCCATGGTACATGGAAAGGTTGAAACATACCATGTTGGGTATGGAGAGGGGTGGATATTGCCTGAATCCACTTTTTTTCTGGCATCATAAGATATATAGAAGTTTTAAAGCCATAGAGTGTCATACCCCTCCTTTGCCCCCCACCCCCAGCAATTCATTAACCAAGTACCTTTCAGAGTCTTCTCTTCCTCTATGGAAATAAGTTTACCAAGGACAAAGAAGCTCCAAGGTGTATAAAGTATATGAATCACTCCTCCTTGGCTTAGAGAAAGTGAGGGTTTCATTGAGAAGGTAAGGCTTTGTAAGAGGACTTGACTTTTAAGAATAAGGAGTGAAAGATCTTTCAACTAGTTCATCTTCCAGAATGGACACAAATGAGTTACTAAGAACAAATTCACCTCTAGGAGGCCTGACTGCATTCCTGAATGGATAAAGCAGTGGTTATATCATAGTCTGGCTATTAGCCATTCTCTTACCTTTCTAAATCGCAGGTTGAAAATAAGCAGAAGTTCTTTCAGACAGTGATATTAGCCCTTTGGAAAGTCTCATTAGATGAAGTCATGATCCATTTGCTCCTTGAAGACTTTCCTTCTGAACACTCTAAGCAGAGTCATGTACCATTACTATAACTTGCTTATTACTGTAACCCAGATCCTCAGTGGTCATATGATTTGTTGCTCTTTCAGAGCAGGTATTATTCATAAATTCTATGACAGGATGTTCTCTGATTTGAGGATTAAGAAATATAATGTTTTTGCTTAGATTTGCTCTTCCTAATTAGCCTCTAAACAAAGGAGCATAGTGAAGTTAGCATTTGCATTCATATTGATATCAAAAAACTATGGCATAAACCTAGTACTCTGCAGTTCTGTTCCATTTCAATGTGAATATGTTTATTAGTTATTTACATTTAATTAATATCTATTTCAATCAATTATAACTAATTCCTTTCACTCACATAGCATTTTATCCCCCCCCCCCAATATCCTGGCTTTGGGGGGATCAAAGTGCTGACTGGTTCTTGTCTCTTTCTTTCTGCTTTCCTGGGCCTTTTTCTCAACTCCATTTTATATGCTGTTGACAAAGTCATTAATAACGATTTTCACTTAAGCCCCAGATGTTACTGTTATTCCTAATTTACAAATTCAGCAACTGAGGCACAATATTTTTTTAATAATTCAATTTTATTGAGATATATTCACATACCGTGCAGTCATACAAAGCATACAATCAATTGTTCACAGTACCACCATATGAAGTGCACTTTAATTTCTCCAAAAAAATATATATTTTTATGAGCAGACATGAGATATGGATCAATGACTTCTGATTCTAAGCTTCTACAGCTGTATCATGCTTCCTTTCTTGATAATTATTATATTTAAATAATTGAATATAAATAGCAAGGTAGTTGCATTCTAATGTGGATATATAAGAAAATGAGTGGTATAAGAAAGTAATATACACATCCAAGGAAGGCCAAATAATTCCTTCTAATAGCTTGAGACAAGTCCACTCATCTGACCTTTCTTCCAAGGCTAAAGCTGTTCCCCTACCCTACCCCTTCAATTCTAGTCTATGGATAAGATCCTGTTATCCACGGAATGACTTCTGGACCCGGGCTGTCTGTATCTCTGTTCCTAGCTTAGGCAGATGATCTTTATCTTTCCATCAGACTATCTGTCCTATTTCCCAGGCCAAATCCCACATAGAGTTCTTACTCCAGGCTAGCAATTTATCTAACTGCATGACTAACTGGATGTTTTCTGAGATGAACCATAGGTTAGTGAAGTTCAAATAAATGACCAAACCTCCCAGCATAGGACCACAGATTTGGAGATTGCTGATGCAAATGGTAATATAGGTGTGACTGCCACAATTTCAGGGAATAACCTCCAGACCCAGATCTGGTTAGACCATATACCTATTGATGAGCTCACTCTCCACTGATTCTGGTCTGATGGTGCCTTTTGCTCTACCTTGAGCTGATTCTTATTGCTTACAGCTCCCTATATAACCCCTCAGGTAAACAGTACCAGTGTTAAGGGATGGCTAATGGAGGATTTAGCACCTTCTTAAAGTTCGTTTAATTCTCCAACATAAGTAAAACTATCTGTTTGCTATGCCAAGATAGTGCCAAGAGAAACCCCTCCATTTCCTCCTGCAACCATATTCTCTACCCCTAAGCCTCTCTGAAATCGAAATCCTGGAGATTCCACTGCTGTCACCTTTATTACCAGCCCTCTCTGAGCCCCAGTTCTTGGAGCACGTGCGTTTCAGACACAGCTCAGTAGAAAATCCATATTACAAGACAGAATTATGTTGGGGCTCTGTTTCACTCACCATTTAACTATCTAGGTAAACAGAAATCAGTTTAGGGTGGAGTCTTCCCAGCCTCACTGCCTCAAGTCTGCTGACTCAGAGTTTTAACTGTAGGCTAGGCCACAGACTCCCCAAGCTTCTGGCTTCTAAAATTTGATCTCATGGGACACCAAATCCTCTTCTGTAAACAAATGATTTCTCTGAGAAATTTCCTAGAAATTCCCAGAAGAAGGCCTAGTTCATGATCATAATCTCAAATCATTGATCCCCAAAAGTCCATGACAGAGACAGAATGGGATGGACCAAAATTTTTGGAGACTTGAATATCTCAAGGAAACCTTACCCCCAAAGATTAAGGAAAGCAGTTGAAGATACCAAGAAATAATATATAGTGCAATAGATTTTTACCTATACAGTATGCTTTCAAGTAACCATCAGCCAAAGTAGTGCTAACATCTCCATTCTGACTGTCGATTTTTCTTTCTATTTTTAGATCTGTTAATTTTTTCTTCAAGTATTTCAAAGTTTCCTTTGCATGCATACACATTTAGGATTGCTACAATTTCTTGAGGAATTTACCGTTTTATCACCAAAATATATCTTCTTTCCCTGCTGTGGGGTTTGGAACTGCATGTACCCCATCAAAACATGTTCTTAAACCTAATCCAATCCTGGGGTGTGAAACAATTGAAAAGGACCTTTAAATGAGATTACTTCAGTTAAGGTGTATCTCAACCAATGAGAATGGGTCTTAATCCTATTACTGAAACACTTGATAAGCAGAATGAGATTCAGACAGAGAGTGAAAGTCACAGGAAGCAGATGCTGAACAACAATGGAATGCAGAAGACAAGAGAGAGTCCAGGAGAGGCTGACATGTGCATTGCCATGAGGCAGAGGAGCCAAAAACCAAGGGTCACTAGAAGCCAGCCCAAGAATCCAGTCTTGGGGAAGAAAGCATCACTTTGATGATGCCTTGACTTGGACTTCCTTTTTTCCTCAAAACCATGAGCTAATAAATTCCCATTGTTTGAAGCAGACCCATTGCATAGCACTAGCTTGAGCAGCACAGGAAACTAAAACACCTGGTGATACTTCCTGCCTTACTGTCCTTGTGCTCTGAGAATAATACAGCCACAGTGACCAGCTATACAGGTCATTCATGTTATGCATCATACATATTTTTCCATTCTTTTACTCTCGATCTATCTGTATTTATATCTCAAGTGAATTTTTTATAATCAGTGTATTTTTATTCAGTGTGATATTGATGCTTTGTAATTGGAGTTTCTAGATCATTTATATATAATGGAATTACTGACATGCTTAGTTCTAATTCTACCATTGTTCTATTTGATTTTCTTGGTCCTATCTTTTTCTGTTCTTTGTTATAGTTTTCCTGACTTTAAATCAAATAGCTTTCATTATTCTATTTGTCTCAACTACATTTTTAAAGCTATGCATATTTATTGTATTTTTAGCAGGTTTCTCTTTGAATCATGATATGCATCCTAAATTTATTGCAGTCTACTATGAATTAATTTTATAACAATGCCTATGTAATATTCCACATGTAATTTAACAGTATATTTCCATTTAACTCATTTTTGTCCTATATAAAACTGTCAATATTTTTAATTATATTATAAACCTCACAATACATTGTAATTATTTTACTTTCAACAGTAAATTGTTTTCCAGAATTTAAGACAAGAAGAAAAAATTTTATATTTACTCACATATTTACCCTTTTGCTATTCATTTCTTCCTGATCCTCTGAATTTCTACCTTGTATTATTTTACTTCAGTCTGATAAACACTTTTTGCATTTGTTGTAGTATAGTTCTGCTAGCTATGAATGCTATCAGATATTTTTCACCTATAAAAGTATATATTTTGCCTTTTGTTGAAAGATAAATTTGACATATATTGAATTCCAGTTTGAAAGATTTTTCTTTCAGCACTTTCAAACTGTAATTTCATTGTCTTCAGTCTTCCATTTTTCTGATTGTGAGAGTCATCTGTTATTCTTACCATTGTTCTTTTATATGCACATTTTTTTTCTTTTCTGTCTGTTTCTAATATTTCTCCCTTTATTTTCGTTTTCAGAATTGGACTATGATGCGGTGAAGTAGGTTAGTATTTGTATTTATCCTGCTTGGGCTTTGCTGCTATAGCTCTCAGTTCAAAGATGAAGGGCTTATTCCTCTCAGGGTTTCAGTTTATTACAGCATCCTTGCACCCAGTTCTCTCTGATTGCTCTACAGAAAATATGTATGTCCCTCAATACACTCATTAGAAGCCAAAAACCATGAATTCTATTATTAAAGGAAGAGAGATAGAATTAATATTGCTATATTTATCAACACCTCAAACATATCCTTTGGCATCTTAATTCACATAGAGAAGATACCCACACCCTCTACAAAGAAGAGACAAAAAAAACTAAAGTTTTAATACATTGCTGCATCTATATCAAAGTCAGGAACTCTGAATGATATACATTCCTCCCCATCTATTCAAATAAATATAAAGTAGGTAATGGAGGAATTAATGGACAAAAAAGGTACATGATTTACAAAGACTAAATTGCAAAATGGTGGAAGAAAGTTCTGCAATATCAGTAGTAACTTATTAATGATAAATTCTCCAGCCAAAGGGCAGAGATTGGCAGAATGGTTAAACAAGCATGACCCAAATATATTCTGGTTACACATAATTCATCTTAAATTCAAAGACACAAGTAGATTAAAAGTAAAAGGATGGAAAATATATATACCAGGCCAAAGAGAGCTGGGGTGGCTGCACTATTATCAGATATAATAGACTTTTATTCTAAAACTGTCATGAGGGTCAAATATGGTCACTATAAACTGATAAAGGTGTCAACAAGTCACAATTCTCAATATATATACACATAACAGAAAAGCCTCAATGTAAATGCTTACATTGAAAAAAGAAGATTTCAAACCAAAGACCTAATCTCAAAACTGGAACAAACAGCAAAGGAAGAGCACACAAAGCTCAAATCAAGCATAAGGAAGGATATAAAGATTAGAGCCGAGAGAAATGAATTAGAGAATAAAAAAATAGAATCAACAAAACCAAAATTTTGTTGTTTGAAGAGATCAATAAATTTGGCAAGCCTTTAGTTATACTGAAAAGGGGGAGAACTCAAAATTAGAAATGAAAAGGGGGCCATTACTACTGACACTATGGAAATTAAAAGGACTGTAAGAGGATACTATGAACAACTGTATGCCAAAAAATAGATAACCTAGGTGAAAAAGACAAATTCCTAGAAACATATAAACTATCTACACTGACTTAAGAGAAAAAAGATCTCAACAAACCAATACCTGAAAAAGAGATTGAATCAGTAATCAAAAAACATCCCAACAAGGAAAATCCCAGGATTAGATGGTTGCACAGGGAAATTTTACCAAATATTCCAAAAAGAATTAACACCAATTCTGCTCCAACTCCTCCAAAAAAAATTGAAAAGGAGGGAACATTCCCTATTCCCTTTTATGAGGCCAACATCACCCTCATACCAAAGCCAGATTAAGAAACAAGGAAAGAAAACTACACACCAATATCTCTTATGAATAAAGATGCAAAAGTCCTCAGCAAAAAAGATAAAACCAAATCTGACAGCATTTTTAAAGTATATACACCATGATTTATTCCTGGTATGCAAATATGGTTCAACACTAAAAAAAATCAATTAATGTAATATACCACATGAATAAAATCAAAGAAAAAAAAAACAAACATGATCATCTCAACTGATGCATAAAACACTTGAAAAATCCAACACTGCTTCCTGATAAAAACACTTTGAACACAAGGAATAGAAGGAAATCAACTGTGGGTGATGACTCTGATTGGATAGCTTCCCTGGAGGCATGTCCCTGCCCATTCAGCATAGGCCTTGATTAGTTTACTAGAGCACTATACAAGCTCAGACAGTAGGAGCAAGGTTGCTACAACCAAGAAGGACACTTTGAAGAATGCATGGAAGCTGAGAGAGGAGCTGAAACTTACAGAGATATTTTGGAGTTGGCCATTGAAAGTAGACTCTTGCTCCAGAGAAGCTAGGAGAGGACAAACACCCCAAGAGCAACTAAGAATGACATTTTGAATGATCTGCAGCCTAGAGTGGAATGTCCTGGGAGAAAGCCATTTTGAAACCAGAACTTTGGATCAGATACCAGCCACAGGCCTTTCCAGCTAACAGAGATTTTCCAGACACCATTGGCCATCCTCCAGTGAAGATACCCAATTACTGATGTGTTACCTTGGACACTTTATGGCCTTAAGACTGCAACTGTGTAACCAAATAAACCCCCATTTATAAAAGCCAATCCATCTATGGTGTTTTGCATTCCAGCAGCATTAGCAAACTAGAACAGATTTTGTTACCGGAAGTGGGGTGCTGCTGAGTTTGCAAATACCAAACCTGTTGGAATGGCTTTTTAAATGGATACGGGGAAGATTCTGGAAGAATTGTGAGGAGCTTGATAGAAAAGGCCTAAACTGCTTTGAAGAGACTGTGGAAATATGGACTGTAAAGATACTTCTGATGAGGCCTTGAGCAGAAATGATGAATGTGTTGTTGCAAACTGGAAGGAAGGAGATCCTTGTTTTAAAGTGGCAGAGAATGTGGCAAAATTGAGTCTTGGTATTGGATGGAAGGCAGAATTTGAAAGCGATGACCTGGAATATTTAGCTGATGTGATCGCCAAGCAAAATATAGAAGATGTAGCCTGGCTCTTACTTGCAGCTTATAGTAAAATATGAGAGGACAGAGTTAATGAACACTTTGTTTCAAAGAACCCAGAAACTGATGGCCTGAAAACCTCTGGGCTTCTAGGGGGTGAAACCCCAGAAGCTATAGCCCAATGTGAGGATGTAACCAAAAATGGAACCCAGCCACCATTTCAGTACAAGCCAAGAATGGAGAAGGAATTAAGCAGAAGGATTTGTGGAAAGTCCTATTGTCTGATGGCTTTGAACCCTGTGTGCTTCATGTGAAGCCAACAGAATTTTTGCAAGTTCTTTACAGACGGAGCCACTGCCAGTCGAGACTGGAGGAGAAAGACAAGGAACAAATTGAAGGAAAAATTTCTTCAAAGACAGAGCCATGGAGTCAAGAGGTCTCAGGGTGGGAGAGCGGAGTGGCCCACACTCATGGAAAGCGTGAGTTTGCCCCAGAGGTAGAGGATTGGCCTTCCACCTCGATGCTCAAGAAAGGTGTTGCCACTTCAGGCCTCAATGAGGGTGGAGCACATTCCCAAGGGACTGGGGAGAGCCTGGCCACCACCCCACTGTTCTAAAGGAGTTGAGCATGTGCCCTGGAGATGGAAGAGAATCCAGGTGCTGCCCCAATGTTTGAGGAGGTTGGGGCCAAGAAGGTGGCGTCCCCAATGTGTGAATATATTGGAGCACTCACCCCAGTGTTTGGAGAAGAAAGGGCTGCCACAAAGGCCCTTAGGAAGGGTTAGACTCCCACTCTCTCAAGCCCCAAGGATGCAACATTGTTCTGTAAATGACTTTCAGACTTTGAAGTCTAATGGAGTTTGCCTTGCGGGTTTTAGGAATTCTTTTGGTCCCTTAAACCCTGTTTTCCTTTCAGTTTCTCCTTATGGCAATGGCAATGTTTATCCTATGAATGTCCTTCCTTTGTATATTGGAAGCACAGAACTTGTTCTAAGTTTTACAAGTCCACAGTCAGAGGGGAATTTTGGTTTTGTACAGACCATATCTGTAATTGATTCTGATGGGATCTTGTACTTACCTATTGTTACTGAAAGCATTTAAGTTTCTGTGATATTGTGATCAGATGAATGTATATTGTATATGGAAAGAGCATGTCATTTTGGGGTCCAGGAGGTGGAATGTGCTAGTTTGGATGTATTATGTCCCCCAAAATGCCATTTTCTTTGATGCAATCTTCTGTGGGCAGATGCATTAGTGTTGATTAGATTGTAATTCTTTTGAGTGTTTCCATGGAGATGTGACCCACCCAACTGTGGGTGATGATTCTAATTGGCTAGTTGCCCTGGAGGCATGGCCCTGCCCATTAAGCATAGGCCTTGATTAGTTTATTAGAGCACTATAGAAGCTCAGACAGAAGGAGCTAGCTTGCTACAGCCAAGAGGGACACTTTGAAGAACGCATGGAAGCTGAGAGAGGAGCTGAAGCTTATAGAGATATTTTGGAGACAGGCATTGAAAGCAGACTCTTGCTCCAGAGAAGCTCAGGGAGGACAAACACCCCAAGAGCAACTAAGAATGACATTTTCAAGGAACTGCAGCCTAGAGAGGAACATCCTGGGAGAAAGCCATTCTGAAACCAGAACTTTGGGTCAGATGCCAGTCACATGACTTCCTAGCTAACAGAGGTTTTTCAGACACCATTGATCATCCTCCAGTGAAGATACCCAATTGCTGATGTGTTACCTTGGATACTTTATGGCCTTAAGACTGTAACTGTGTAACCAAAAACCCCCCTTTTATAAAAGCCAATCCATCTCTGGTGTTTTGCATTCTGGCAGCATTAGCAAACTAGAACAATTTCTTTCACTCAGCATCAGGATATAAAATTCATCCACAATGCTATATGTATCAGTAATTCATTCTTCTATAAAACTGAATTCATTATATGAACATATCACATTTTTTTATTCACCTGTTAATGGCCTTTGGGTTGTTTCAGTTTTGGGCTATTAAAAATTTTACTATGAATGGTCATGTATAAAGTATTGTGTGCACATATGTTTCCACTTCTTTTGAGTAAATAACTAGAAGTATATTTGCTGTCTATGATGGTAGATCTAAATTTAATCATATAGTTATTTTGAATCTGTACTTTTAAGTGCATATAACATTAAGTCTTTTCTACTTATCCTTTGTCACATAGTTTATGTCTTCGGTTATATTTCCTTTCAAATTAAGATGACTATGCAAGCATTGTTTTATTTCATATTTATCTCATATACCACTTTTCTTCCTTTTGATTATATTCTTTCCATGTACTTTTGATTTTTAGTGTCTTTAGCAAACAACATATTTTTTAGATATTCCTTTATTTATCCAGTATCTACCTCTTTTTCTTTAAATTGAGAAGTTTAAACCTTTTAAATTTATTGTAATGGTTCCTTTATTCAGAATTCTTTCTGACATTTTATTTCATATCTCTTACTTATTATACTTTTATTTTCTTTCCCCCTTTCCTTTTCTGCTTTCCTTTGCATCAAATTATATTCTGATATTTAAAAACTGCTTATTTTTTTCTTATAGATATTTCCCTTAAGTTAAGGACCATATTCAAGACTAGTTTTCCTCATTGATTTCATAAACTTATTACTGTTTATATCTTCCCAAACCAGCTTTCTGGAACATTAATACAGAATTAGGTTTTATAATTTTAGTTCAGAGTTACAACTTGGTGTTTATCTGATATTTATTGATTAACCACATACAATAAGAATCTTGTGGTTTTGCCCAAAAGAAAGACAAGAATCTTTTCAGCTAAAGTCTGTAGCTTCTGGCTTCCATAGAAAATGTAGATGATTTGTTTTCAGAGTCTTTTTACAAACTGACAGCATATGATTGCATGTCTTAATTTAGGCTCCCCTGAAATAAGAGCCCAAGGATAGAACTTGAGAGCAAATCATTATTTGGGAGATCATCCCAAGAAACATCACTACAGAAGTAGGATCATTATTTAGGGATGGGAAGGCAACAATAAATGCTATGTTATCAAGCAAGTTACCATTGAGGGTAACTGAGGCTTAATCCTTTTGGGGAATCAGTTTAGAACATATGCATCCAAGTTAACTCTCCTGAGGGATAAGGGGACTGGGACATTTATGGTCCTACTCCTATTAGTCACTGATTCTCCACCACTTCTGGAATACTGTGTGAATAGACAGAGCCCATCTATAAAAGTCCTCATGTAAAGAGATGTAGATACTGGCAGCTGGAAGTTAGGCTGGCTTGTAATAAAATTGTAAATCCTAGGAGCTAGGATGATGTGCCAGTTTGAATGTATTATGCCCCCAGAAAAGCTGTATTCATTGATGCAATCTTGTGGGGGCAGACTTTTAGTGTTGACTAGATTGGAATCCATTGAGTGTTTCCATGGAGTTGTGACCCACCCAACTATAGGTGATAACTCTGATTAGATAATTTCAATGGAGACATGGCCCCACCCATTCAGCATGGGCCTTGATTAGTTTACTAGAGCATGATATAAACTCAGACAGAAGGAGCGAGCTTGCTACAGCCACGAGGGACACTTTGAAGAATGCACAGGAGCTGAGAGAAGAGCTGCAGCTTACAGAGACATTTTGGAAACAGCCTTTGAAAACAGACTTTTGCTCCAGAGAAGCTAAGCGAGGACAAACACCCCAAGAGCAACTAAAAGTGACATTTTTGAGGCACTGAAGCCTAGGGAGGACGGTCCTGGGAGGAAGCCATTTTGAAACCAGAACTCTGGAGCAGATACCAGCCACGTGTCTTCCCAGCTAACAGAGGTTTTCTGGATGCCATTGGTCATCCTTCAGTGAAGGCATTCTGTTGTTGGACACTTTATGGCCTTAAGGCTGTAACTGTGTAACCAAATAAACCCTCTTTTATAAAAGCCAATCCATTTCTGGTGTTTTGCATTCTGGCAGGATTAACAAACCAGAACAGATAGGCAACAATAGCTTCGTCTAGAATGGTCCAATAACATTTAAAAAAATCAGTTTGGTTAGGGCCCCTCCATCTCACAAGGAGAATGTTTAATCTCATTTATCCCACAAGAGTTTATTTTCTTCCAGACAGGTACCCAGAAATGTGCAGACTTACCCTGCTCATTATTTTGAATTTCTGTTTGAACTCACAGAAATGTTTATCTTGTAGTTGTACCTGGTTATATCTTTTTATAGCCTTTAGTGACTACTTTTTACTTTAAGAATTAAACAAGTATGGTGCCAGTATAAAAATCAGAAAAAATGAATGAAACACAAAAGATAGCCCCCAAATAGCTTCTACTAAATATACAAATGCATTTTATGATATGTGTGGCATATGATTTGGGTATAATTGGTTGGAAATTTAACAGCATGGCAGGGCTTGCCTATATAAATGATCATCTAATACCATTTCCCCAAAATGGATAAAAGGAGTAAATGGGATAACTGGTAAACCATTTATACTGTCAAGTGCTGTGATAAATATTAGATCCTTAAGTATTTCCATTTTGTGAATCATTTAACTGAGGTTCAGAAAAGTAAAATGATATGGCCTAGACAGAGTTGGAACTAAAGTTTTTGATTAAAAATTGTCTCTCATTTAACACTCAATATTCAGGAATGTCACAAATTGAGCTTCTTCTATCAACCGGGATATATCCCACATCCCTCCTTACTTGTTCCTTCCTGGATTTGCCCTCCTCTTGTGCTAGCAAGCTTCAGTGTCATCTGGATGCTTTTTAGGAAATTGAATTACTGAGATCCTTGCTCGGGTCCAGTGTCTAATTCTAACGTTATGCCAGGGATCTTTATGTAGCAAGCACTTACAGTTTATCCCACTTACAGAAATGGTTATGTAAATGTTCACCTTATGAAAGGCTAGTTACTGACATGAGGAATCTATTTCCTTAAGCCAAGATACAAGACAGGACAAATAAATTAAAAATACCTTGGGTGAGATCACTTTATGTTTTGGTTAACGTCTCATTGTTAATATTTTTATCACTATGAGGTTAGTTAGAAATAGTGTGATTTCTCTTACCTATAATTTAAAGAGTTGTCCAATTGTGTCACCTCACAATTTGTCTCTAGCTTCTTACGGGGTTTCTGGCTACCAAAGAATTAATGTCCTTGCCCCAGCTTGTATAAATTTACAGAGACCCAAGAGAGGAGCCTTATTTTCTAATGCTCCCAAGGGTCTATACCTCTGAGGAAAACAGAAGTAGGAAAATCGAGATAAAACCCAGGTGAAAGTGGAGAGCAGTACCTTTTCCATGAAACACTAAATTCGTATCCTTATCTCTCAGGAACACAGTGAGTATCTAGGTTTTGGTAACTCTAAGAAGCTAAAAACCCCTTTAGAACCCTAAAACCAGGACTTTGTTAAACTACTTATAACTTAAGAAAGGACTATACGGAGGAGAAGAAATAGCTTGTGTATGTGTCCGTGTGCAAGCACTTGTGTGTACGAGGGTGGGTAGGTGGGGCTTTTAAACCTCTGATATTGGTAGGGTCTTGTTTACCTAATAATGTAAATAAAATTAAGTTTTATTGTCAATTTAATAAAAAGAAAAAGATCCTCTTTGGCCAGTCCAGGATTTGACGTGTGGATGGAACAGATGGGGAAATTCTGTTGAAGTAATTATTAGTAGCTAGAATTTACTGACTACCTTCATGGTATTAGTGGCTCTATATCAAGGCTTTTAAAATAATTCTTTCAGGTAAGTACTGTTGTTTATAACATTTGACAGAAAAGAAAACATAAGTTTGGAGGCCTAAGTTTTCTTTTTTTTTTTTGGAAAAAGTAGACTTTTAATAACTGCTTTTATCACTAGGTATGTCATGCAGTTACAAAGTATTTAGAAATTTTTGAAAGAGTATTACTGTTAACAATAACAATAAAAAAAAAAGCTCATTCATTACATAAATATCTAGTACTTCATTGGGATACTACTTTTCAAAAGGCCCTGGCCAAATAACTCTCAAACAAAACATTCAATCCAAGGTTGTTTCCAGCCCAATTAATGAAGCTTGTTGGAGGCCTAAGCTTTTGTGCACCAACCTTGAAGACAGATTTCTTACCTTATAAAATGGGAATTCTAAGAGATCTGGGCGCATTTTATCTGAGCACTACTCTTCCTAAAGCATTCTGCTCTCTTGACATTCCCTATATCCCAATCTCCTAGTTTTTCTCCTAGCTGTCAGGACATTCCTTCGTGAAATTTTCTTCAACAACCTTTCTTCTGCTCATAGTTCTGAGGCTTAAATGTTGCATTTTGCACTTTTCTGGGTAATTTTTTCTACTCCCTTGAGTTCAGCTATGAACTGTAGCGTGAATACTTCCAAACTGACAGTACTGTTAAGATATGCCTCCTGAAGTTCAGACTCCATGTTGAACTATGTATTCTGTTAAAGAATGAGGTTACCTTTGAAAATCTGAGTGCATGGACTGGGCATCAATATCCCTTTGTTGCTGATTATGAAGAAAGTGGGAAATGCTAAGAGATGATTTTACATATTTTATATTTCTCCCATTTTATTCAATATTTGCAATTTGCTAAGAGCCCTATGTCTCAGCCACTATGCAGCTGACAAGGATATAAAGAAAAATAAAAGCCCATCTATCCCTGCTAGTACTGTCAGTATTCGTCAGGGATGTCTGGGTATATGGTAATGGTGGTGTGTTGGGTTGGATAGGAATACAAGAAAACATTAAATCATAAAACAGTGTAGAAACTGTCATAATAAAAGATGCACAATAGAGGCATCACCTGAAAAACCTAAGTCAATATACCTCAGAAAAAGAGTACAAGAAAGGGAGTAAGATATAAGTGCTGTTGGAAATCTTTTGCTACCACTCCTGGGTAGGAGGGCTCAAAACTGAATTTGATAAGTAGGCACAGTTTGACAGATTACACACAGGATGATTTTCATGACATTTGAAAAACCTACCACCATTTCCAAAACAGTCTTCCCTAAACTTGGCACTAGGCTCAGAGTCACGTGGGAGGTGAATAAGATATGGCCTAATGTTGAGGAGCTTCCAGTCTAGTGGATGTGGCTCCATTTAGCTGACATAACACAGCTAGGTATTTAGGACCCAGAAGAAGTCAAATAAATTGGTCTAGGTTTGCATGTCATTTATTATGTTTGTCCTAGATATCCTCAAAAGAATCTCAAAATATCCTATTAATTCAGTCAAGCTCTATTTAAGAGGAGCCCAATTAATTCCTAGTATACCTCATATTTTTCATTGAAGACTGCTTATCTTTTTTCTCTTGTAATTTGAAGTATAAATAATTCTAGATTGAGGTTATCATGCCCATTGAGCTTTAGCCTTCCACTGGCTCTTTTTTTCCAATCTTTGCCATTATTTGCAAATAAAATTATTCATTTCAATATTTTCATTATTTATGCATTTATTCAGCACACTTACTAAATGTAGGCTTCATGATGGTTATGTTAGGTGTTTTTGTTCCTCTAGTAGTTATAACAAGTATCTAGCATTGGGATATACTGAAGCCCATAAATTTGGGATAAGTTATAATAGTGTATGTTTTACTTTTGAAAACCTCAATTGTAATTTTCTAAGAGACCCAAGAAATAAGATCAGAGGTTAGATTATTTTAGGTGGAGTTTCAATTTTTAAATTACAAAGGGAAATTTGGATTATTATTTTTTTTTAGAATTTCTTAGAAGAATTTGGTTATCTGAATGGAGATACAATGAACACCACATAAATCTGCACAGCTTCAGAATTTCTTTGAAATGATCACCTGAAGCATGGCTTGGAAGTGCTTAAGTTAGAAGCTATTTTATTTCTGCAGGATTATGTATGTGGAGATAATAAGTGTTCTCCCAACAGTATATCCACTCTTCTGGTTCTCCCCCATGTTTCATTGGAAACCAGCCTGTCATGAATACTAATATTTACAAATACTTGTTGATTTCATAAGCCTAAGTTTGTATTTTGCATTTCATAAATAACTGTAAATATCAAAACTCTACTAAGATTGCATTCACTTTACAGATCTGAAACCTGAAGTTCAGATAGCTTCAATAGCTAACAAAGATGAACAAACATGTGATGAATAGGTTTGAACTCAAATCTTTGTATTCATCTTCATGCATTCTTGATGTAATTCATGTATTTACTTAGGTATAAAATGTGTATAATAGGTAACTACCACATAAGTTTAAGGGTCAAATTAGTTGTATTCATTTAGTATCTAGCATTTATTGTTTTCTAAAATGTAGTTATTTTTAGTTACCTCTGATTATTTTCTTAGAATGTTATTTTTAATTTGTCTTCTGTAAAGTCCAGAGGACTAGTGGAACCAATATGGGGGTTGCTGGATGTCATCTGGAAAAAGGCAAGTGGGAAACATTCTGGGTGTCCCATAGCAGATTCTATCAAAGCAGCTCTGCTTTGATTTGTTTTACATATTGGGCTAAAAAGGTTGGGAAACCACTACCTTACAATAAATTTTTAGAAGTGAAATGCCTATTGTGGAGTATAACAACATATTTAAGGACTTTTGGTAAACTGAGAATTGCCTTCAATGGATATTATGCCAAATAGACTTACCAGAATTGTATATAAAATACTTCCTTATCCCCATAACACTGGATTTTATACAAAAGTCTAAGTGCTTTTAATTCATGTGATTTCAGGTTGTTTATATGACTAAAGAGTTCATATTCGCACTCATCATGTCTGTTTTCAATAACTCTGAGGTCCAGCTTTTTCTTCTGATTGGGATCCCTGGCCTGGAACATGCCCACATCTGGATCTCCATCCCCATCTGCCTCATGTACCTGCTTGCCATCATGGGCAACTGCACCATTCTCTTTTTCATCAAGACAGAGCCCTCACTCCATGAGCCCATGTATTATTTCCCTGCCATGTTGGCTGTCTCCGACCTGGGCCTCTCTCTCTCCTCCCTTCCTACGATGCTGAAGATCTTTGTGTTCAATGCCATGGGAATTTCACCCAATACCTGCTTTGCTCAAGAATTCTTCATCCATGGATTCACTGTCATGGAATCCTCAGTGCTTCTAATTATGTCTTTGGATCACTTTCTTGCCATTCACAATCCCCTGAGATATAGTTCTATTCTCACCAGCCACAGGGTTCTTAAAATGGGACTGATTTTGACCATCAGGAGCATTCTCCTAGTGCTCCCGTTCCCCTTCATTCTAAGGAGATTAAAATACTGTCAGAAGAATCTCCTTTCTCACTCATACTGTCTTCATCAGGATACTCTGACAACAAGATTAATGTCATCTATGGCTTTTTTGTTGCTCTCTGTACCATGCTGGACTTGGCATTGATTGTTCTGTCATATATCTTAATCTAAAGGGTGGTACTTAGCATTGCATCCCTGGCAGAGGGGCTCAAGGCTCTCAACACCTGTGTTTCCCACATCTGTGCTGTGCTCATCTTCTATGTACCCATCATCACCCTGGCTGCCATGCACCATTTTGCCAAGCACAAAAACCCCCTTGTTTTGCTCCTTATTGCAGATATGTTCTTGTTGGTGCCACCCCTGATGAACCCCATCGTGTATTCTGTAAAGACCAGACAGATCTGGGAGAAAATCTTAGTGAAGTGGCTTCAAGTATGTGGGAAATAAGAAGTTGAATATTGAGGTGTTGAATTATCAATGCATAAGTACTTACTGGTCACCTATAATGCCATGGTGGTCACTACATAATGGAGGAGTGATGGCAGATCGTGAAAATGTAACCCAGAATTCATAATAAAGTTAGACGAATAATATCAAAGGAGAATGAAGAAATAAAGTGATATGATTCCTAGAGGTTTAATTAACATTTTAAGTAGAGTTAAAACAAAACAATATATAATGGAGCATTTGGGTTTGAGTCAGCTATTAAAGAAAGGTTAGCATTTGAACAGATTGAGATTATTATTCAATTAGAATTTATGAAAATATACAGGGTACAATCACTGTACTATTAAGAAAAGCACAATTAGTGGAGAAGGTGAGCCAAGAGCATATTGAGTACAGAGCAGCAACTGAGGATTAGCACAGCTAGAATAGAGAGGGTGATTTTGCAAATATTGAGTCATAATTTTGGATAGTATGATTGGATCACCATTTGGAATAAATAGAAAATCCTAAAAAAGCCTGAATTCAGGAGGTACTGGGAGTCAATATAGTCTGTACAACAAGCAACCTGACATCATGAATGTAATTTTGAGAACAATATGTCTGTCATCATGAACAAGAGGGATTGAATTTGAGAGTGATGAAAAAAGGGAAATCAGGAGGATATTCTTCAAATAAAACTGGTGTGAGGTGATGACTCTCTCAAGGGACAGGGATAGAAAGATCAAAAGCATTTAGGTTTTTTATTGGTTGATGCTACAAGAAAATCATGTAACTTCCAGGAAATTTATAAATTCTGCGAAGTTTCTAAAAAATAATTTTAAACTACCTATACTTCTACCATTTGTTTAGTAAATTCTCGATGCCTTTAAAAAATTCTTTTGGGTCCTCTAATTTTTTTTAAAATACATTTTATTTTTAGAACAGATTTAGAGTTTCATAAAATTTGTAAATATCAAGTTCCCATATACCTCACATTCAATTTCTCCTATTGATATCTTACATTGATATGATACATGTATCACAATTAACAAACCAATATTGATACATTGTTATTAACTAAAGTCCATACATTGTTCAGATATCCTTAGGCTTTACCTAATGTCCTTTTTCTGTTCCAGGGTCCTAACCAGCCCCTCACATTACACTACTCATCATATCTCCTTAGCCTCCTCCTGACTATGACAGTTACTCAGACATTCCATGTTTTTTATGATCTCTACAGTTCTGAGTCAGGTATTTTGCAGAATATCCATATATTGGGATATTTCTAATGTCTTTCTCGTTATTAGACTGAGGTTATAGGTTTTGAGGGTGAAGATCGTAAGAGGTAAATTGCCATCATCATACCACACCTACAGTGCATACTATCAACATGACTTCTCTCTGTTGATATTGACCTCAACTACCTGGCTGAATTTCTGTTTGTCAGGTTTCTCTGCTGTAAAATTACTCTCATCCCCCCACTTCCATATAGTACCCTTTGGTAAGAAGTCACTAAGTCCCACACTTAAGGAGTTGGGAGGTATGGTCCACTTCTATATAAATTCTTTGGAATTCTGTATGGGAAATTTCTCTCTTCTCCCCCATTTTTAAATTTATTCATTTATTTATATAAGCATGGGCTCATGAATATTTATTTTATACTTTGGGGTTAAAACCCAATACTACCTAATTTTGTTGTTCAAATTGTTCCAGCTTTGACTACCGGGAGCTCTTTCAGTTACCTTCTGTCTTTGACATAACCTCATCATTTGGGTGTTTTTGTTTTGTTCCATTTTGTTTTTAGCTCTTCATTACTTTCTGGTACTGAAAAAAGGCTCCAGGCACATTTTTTGCATTTCTTACCCCAATACTAGAATCAACCATTTCTCCATGGACTCCTGGTTCCTTTTATTGGAGAATGGTATTAGAAACCAAGATCTGGGCTCTAGGTGTCTAAAGTTTTTAAAAATTGTGTTCCTACAGAATTTAAAAAGTTGTCCACCTGGTTAATCTGTGAAAATCTCCCCATCTCAAGTTCCTTAACCTTAATCACATCTGCAAAAACCCTTCGGCTATGTAAGGTAACTTGTTAACAAGTTCCAGGAATGAAGAAGAGGACATATTCAGGGAGTATTATTCTGTATAACACAAATAAATGCATTTCCTCAATTAGCTTTCTAACAGCAACCAGCTTAAATATATTTCCTCTATTGATGCTTTGCTGACAGCCTCCTACCTCAGATATAACAGACTTATATCTCCGTTGTGTTTCCTTTCACTATGTACTGACTTCTACAACATAATCTACAATTATTAGCTTTCAGTGTTTTATAGGTTGTTTGCCTTTGCTGAATTATAAACTTTGAAAGGGATGCTTATGTATCTTATGTAGTTTTATCTTCCAACTGCACATACTTGGACAAAGAAGGGCTTAATAAAGATTTGTTGGTCAGTTGGTGAATTCATGAGTGGCCGAAAATCACCAGAACACATCATCCCTCAGGTAGCTCATTTCCTACTGCTACAACCAAGCCTAAAACAAAGACAGTGGTGTCTGCCAGAGCTCTGCTGTCTGCTTTGTAAAGGTCAGAGCACTTACCTCCCCTATTGCATCTCCCCACTAAAATCTATTCTTGCACCACAGTGCACTATCTCATTTAACTTTCCATGTCTAATCTGACACATAGTCCTAGAGAAATGGATTTCCCAACCATCTATCAGAGTTTTCCTAGTCTCTCCGTCTCTCCTTCTATAATCCTTATCCAAATCTCTGTCCTTTCACATTGTACTTTTCTTATGTCCTCTTTATTTTGCCCCCTGCTTCAATCTTACCCTCCAGTCTTTTCTCCATCTTGCAACCCTACTAACCTGTTAGGAAGGTATTAGTAAAAGCAAAACAGGTCATTTTATCCATTCTCTTAATAAACCGTTTATCTCCTACTATCCTTGGGGTAGAAAACCAAGTCCATGAAGAATATTTATGTACTGGTTGCTGCATCTTTCTTTGCCTCATCTCAGGTCAAGGGTCTAGAGACAACTGGACTCCTTTTACTATAGGCATGAAAACCCAGCACAGAATACACAGATAATAACCAAAGGACAAAATATTCTTACAAGCATGAAGGAGCCATAGTAACTGATGATAAGCCATGATTTGGCAGATAAAGGAAACAGAGCCCAGAAAAATGCAGTGACTTCCCCAAGGACACACTGTTGGGGACGATTAAGGTAGCACGTATAAAATCCACCCTCAGCGATGCCGGAGATATGCAACATGACCGCTAGGGCTGATATAACAACAGTTTAAGTTGCCCTCAGCCTTCTACGGAAGTGATAGCCGTTCGTGCCTAAGATTCACATCTAGAGTGCTAGCTTTACTATCCCAGCAACAGTAGCCACCAATCCTGTGCTAGCCTTACATCTGCCATCCGCCCTAGCAACAGCAGCAGCCAATCCTAGGCTGCCACCCGTTCGTACTAGCCACTCCCTCTACCTTAGGGTATATATACCCTGCCTCTTCAATAAAGTTTTACAGCTTGATCAGAAACCTGTCTTGCTGTCGTTGCTCGCGTCTCTTGTCCCATACCATTCCTCCCTCACAGGATTTGGAGCTTCCGTTGAACATCCCGCCGGCCGGGACAAACTGGCGCCCAACGTGGGGCTCGAAGTTCTGTGAGAGACGGAACGCCGCACTCAAGGAGAGAGGTACCTCACACTCACCGCACCCGGGATTGCCGCGAATAAACTCGGTCGCGAGACAGATCCGTTCAGCAGTCAAAGAAAGAAAGAAAACCACACCAGGGATCACCGCGGGGAAGCGCGCTCGCGAGACAGATCCGTTCACCAGTCGATCAGTGCCGGCGAAAGGAAAGAAGAAGAAAAGAAAGCAACAAAAGGTAAGCCCCCCCACCCTTATCATGGGACAAGGAATTGCCCAACACGAATTATATGTTAGTCAAGTTAAGCAATCACTCAAGGCACGAGGAACACGAGTTAAGAAAAAAGATCTCACGCGCTTTTTTAATTTTCTGTTGCAAACCTGCCCTTGGTTCCCTCAAGAAGGTACTATAGATCACCAGTGCTAGCTAAGAGTTGGAGATTGTTTAAAAGATTATTTTCGAACCTTTGGTCCTGAAAAGGTCCCGGTTACTGCCTTTTCTTATTGGAACCTAATTAATGAAATTCTAAAAGTCCACTCTTCAGCTCCAGACGTTCAAAACCTCTGTAAATTAGGAGAGGAAGCTTTGAGAGAGCACTCTCGCCCTGCCTCAGCATGCGGCTCAGTAATTATTAACATGCCTGAATATCCTTTAAACGAAAATTCTAACAGGGATAGGCCAAATACCCCAACCAGTCAAGTCAGTTTGTCACCCGATCAGTATGGAATCAAACCAAAGGCTAAAATTTCTCCCACTTTGGAGGGACCGGAGGTTAAAATTTCTCCCTCTTTAGAAAGCAACTCCCTTCCTCCATTCCGGCCACCCCCTTATGCACCCGATTTTTTCAAACCATATTCTCATTTTTATCCAGTCATGCCCTTATCTCAGTTTCATGCTTTAGAAGAAGCCACAGAAAATCTCCGGCTACACGCCGATAATTTTAGAGAAACTTTTAAACAGGAGCGGCAGCATACCGCCGATCTGCTCGCCGATCTCCGGTCAGCAACTCAAAGCATTGCAGCCCTTTCGCTTCCAGAAAATGCCCGCTCATCGCGCCTCCATTGTACTCGCCGCGCCTATGCTTTTCCGGTTACGCGTAGTCAGACTCGAGATTCTCAAAATGGCGTCGCCGGCTCCCAAAATGGCGCTGCCGGTTCTCAACATGGTGTCGCGGGTTCCAAAAATGGCGATTCTGGTAGCGATAGCGAGGAGAGTAATAAATTAGATTCCCCCGACTCTAGCGAAGGAGAGCAGGAGGAAGCTAGTTCCACCTCAACTGCTAAATATAAAAATCTTAGTCTAACATATCTAGAGAAATTAAAAAAGGCAGTGAGTGATTATGGCGCTACCGCTCCCTTCACGCTCGCCCTGCTGGAAAGCCTTAGTGAAAAGGAACTTATTCCTAACGATTGGTTCCAGCTAGCCAGAGCTGCCTTGTCTGGCGGTGATTTCCTGTTATGGAAATCTGATTATGAGGAGCATTGTAAAAAGTATGCCACCTGCAATGCCCGTAAGGCCACTTCTAAAACTTGGACCTTAAATAAATTTTTAGGTCAAAGTCCCTACCATCAAAGTGATAAGCAGGCTCAATTCCCCCCAGGTCTCTTAGCGCAAATACAAACGGCCGCGCTTAGAGCATGGAAAAAACTTCCACAAAAGGGCGCCACCACTGCCTCTCTTGCTAAATTAAGACAGGGGCCTGATGAGCCGTATACTGATTCCCTTAGCCGCCTGCAAAACATGGCTGAGCGCTTATTTGGGGCTAGCGAAAACGAAAGTGATTTTATTAAACACCTGGCCTATGAAAATGCTAACGCTGCCTGCCAAGCAGCAATCCGTCCCTTTCGTAATACTAGCCTTAATAATTACATAAAGCTTTGTTCTGGCATCGGGCCCACTCAAACCCTTGGAATAGCTATTGGCGCCGCTCTTCAAAATTTTGCAGCGCAGCACAAAAATTTCACGGCACAAGCAAAGCCTCCAACATGCTATAATTGTAAGCAACCTGGCCATTTCTCAAGCTAGTTTGCAAACAGGAGAAGCTTGGAAGCATGTTATTTCTCATTTACTACATTGCTTCGCTATTTTAGGCCAACCTAAAGTCATTAAAACAGACAATGGGCCTGGATATACTGGAAAAAATTTTCAAACCTTCTGTCAACAATTACAAATTAAGCATATCACAGGAATACCGTATAACCCCCAGGGGCAAGGAATGGTAGAACGAGCACATCGCACCTTAAAAAATGCCCTGTGCCGCTTAGACGAAAGCACTCTCAATCTCACCAAACAACGACCTCGAGACCTTTTACATCATGCTCTTTTTGTTCTTAACTTCCTAACTCTGGATGATGAAGGACAATCTGCAGCTGACAGACATTGGCATCCCAAAACGCAAATGCAACAAGCCACTGTTATGTGGCGTGACCCCTTAACGTCAGAATGGAATGGGCCTGACTCCGTGATTATTTGGGGACGAGGCTCTGCTTGCATATATGATCAAAAGAGGGAAGGTCCTCGCTGGCTTCCAGAACGGCTGATAAAACATATTAATTCTTCATTGCCGAAACAAACCCCTGAGACACTTCCTTCCCCTCCTCTTAATAATAACCTTTCCAGGGTAGAAGCCTCTCCCTGAGAAAAATGTCTTTCTTTTCTCTTCCAGCGCATCAATAACTCCTGCTATAACCCATCCGGAGACAACCAGTCCGCACACAACCGGAAGTGGAAAGAAGTCCTGCTTACAGGTTTATTCCATCACTAATCACATGAATTACCACTTGAATTACTATTGGCTTTTCTTAATTGGTCTTCTGGCTTTGCTGTTTGCAGCCGGATTAGCAACTGTTGCCCCAAAAGATTGGAATCTGTTAGAAAGATTCCTGCTTGCTATAGCATATTTGTGCATTGTAGGGTGTATTACTTTGCTAGCTTGTCTCCCTTAACAGGGAAGAACCTATAGCTTCTATTAGTATGGCTTTGTTATGCCTACTGCCATTTAAAGTTGCCGCCTTATATTTTCTCCTGCAAAGTGTGCATGCCACCTTCGGCAACTCCAACCCCCATCAGCCTTGGAAATGGACCTTAGCACGATGGGAAGATTCCACAGTTATACAAACCCAAGTTACAGCAGGATGCCCCTCCTTCCTTGTTTATGCCAGTGATCTAATTAAATGTTCAGACGGCACACCATGCCTTAACAAAGCCCAATATTACATGTGCCCGGCCTCCAACCCCAGAAAACAATATTGCAATACTCCCAACCAGTACTATTGTGCATATTGGGGATGTGAAACATTAGCTACTAATTGGAAACCTTCCGCCCCTGATCACTACCTAACTTTAAAATGGTCCCCCCTTGGCTGCACACTCGGTAAACGCACCACCTTATCTACATTTGGTGACTCAAACTGTGAAAAATTAAATCTCACCGTACAACTCCCCACTGATAACTCTTGGTTAAACGGTCGGACATGGGGCTTTAGAATCTACTTATTTTCATCAACCGACCCAGGAAGCCTTATTCTAATAAAGAAGGAAGCAGTACAGCAAAAACCTTCTGCCATTGGACCAAATGTAGTGCTCGTGCCTCCAGCTACCCCTCCTATCCCGAGCACGCCCAGTACAAATCTTTCCAAAATTCACCCCACTACTCCCCCTTTTATTAGCATTCCAATATTGTCGTCCTCAAGCCTGTCCATATCATTTGACAGCCCGCTTTGGCCACTACTCCAAGCCACTTTTTTCTCTCTAAACTCCTCCCAGCCTAATTTTACTCGTAGTTGTTGGCTGTGTTTCTCTGCCAAGCCTCCTTATTATGATGCTATAGCTCTTAATGTTACATTTAATACTTCTAATGAAGACAATCCTTCCCAATGCCCTTGGAATGCAAGAAAAATAGGTCTCACTATGCAATCCGTTCTTCACTCTGGGCATTGTATTGGTAATATTTCTGCCTCCTTAAAAACAGTCTGTGCACAGTCGTCCTCTCCATCGCCTGGTAAATTCTATATCCCCCCAACAGGGGCAAAATGGCTGTGCTCTTCTACGGGGCTTACTCCTTGCGTATCAGCAAAAGCCCTAACTGAAACAGGGGAAATGTGCCTC
Source organism: Choloepus didactylus (assembly GCF_015220235.1). NCBI lineage: Eukaryota > Metazoa > Chordata > Mammalia > Pilosa > Megalonychidae > Choloepus > Choloepus didactylus. The sequence goes on from NC_051312.1 coordinate 82,456,118, forward strand.
TTAGTGGCTGTGTTACCCCATGTCCTCTTTCATACAGAGGAAGACCTTTATCACCACTTGGTCACGCAGTCTCCAGCCATGCTAAGAAAGAAAAGAGAACTTGTTACGGTTGTTACTATTGCTTCTCTTTTAGGTATTACTGGCCTAGGCACCGGAATTGCCTCTATCGTTCTCCAAAACCAAGGCTTCTCCCACCTAAGAGCTGCTATAGACGAAGATTTAGCCCGCATTGAAACCTCCATTACCCATCTTGAAAAATCCCTTACGTCCCTATCGGAGGTTGTTCTCCAAAACAGGAGAGGCTTAGATCTGCTTTTCCTTAAGCAAGGAGGGCTTTGTGCTGCGCTAGGTGAGGAATGTTGCTTTTACGCTGACCATTCTGGCATAGTTAAGGATTCCATGACCAAACTTAGGGAAGGAATTGAAAATCGCAAACGTGAGCGAGAAACCCAAGGAGGTATCTCCTGGGGGCTTAATGGAATCCTCCCATACCTCCTTCCTATACTAGGCCCCTTAATAACCATAATCCTTATAATATCTTTTGCTCCTTGGGCCATAAAAAGAATAATACAGCTAGTTAAGAATCAAATTGACTCTGCCCTAAGCAAGCCTATTCAAGTGCATTATCACCGGCTTCACCTCGCTGACCAGGGTTTGGATCCAGATCATCTGACTGCTACCCACCCTTACGGGTAAGAAACCCCCTCCTACGGGAGCAGCATATAACTCGAAAGTATGCTTCTAGCGTATGCTATGATTGGTACCGCTGGGTGCGAGGCAAAGCACTGCAAAGGAGGGCCAAAGCAACTAAAGGCCATTTTCGAGCTCCTTGAGAAATATGCCTCATTTGCATAGGGGTTTTGCTCTGCCAAAAACTCCCCTCCCCAGAAAAACAGAGCCACAAACAACTTGGGGAATGAGGCCTCTATTTCCCCCAGCAGGTTAATGCCAAAAGAGTGCTCGATCAGCATTCTTCCTCCATCCTTTTGAAAAACAAAGGGAGGAGATGTTGGGGACGATTAAGGTAGCACGTATAAAATCCACCCTCAGCGATGCCGGAGATATGCAACATGACCGCTAGGGCTGATATAACAACAGTTTAAGTTGCCCTCAGCCTTCTACGGAAGTGATAGCCGTTCGTGCCTAAGATTCACATCTAGAGTGCTAGCTTTACTATCCCAGCAACAGTAGCCACCAATCCTGTGCTAGCCTTACATCTGCCATCCGCCCTAGCAACAGCAGCAGCCAATCCTAGGCTGCCACCCGTTCGTACTAGCCACTCCCTCTACCTTAGGGTATATATACCCTGCCTCTTCAATAAAGTTTTGCAGCTTGATCAGAAACCTGTCTTGCTGTCGTTGCTCGCGTCTCTTGTCCCATACCATTCCTCCCTCACAGGATTTGGAGCTTCCGTTGAACGTCCCGCCGGCCGGGACAACACACAACTAATATATCTGAAATAGTTAAAAAAGGAGATTACAAAATGTCCATATGTTTACCTATTTTGACTCTTATGACAACCCACTAAAATGGATAATATTAGAAACCAAAGAAAATTCTAAGATGGAAATCAAAGGGAACAGTTAGAAGAAGGGAGAAAAATAACTTTTTCTGGTTCAGAGAAATTTCCAAACCTGAACTACTTCCCTAGGCCTCATGGGGTTGGCCCTGGGTATGGGAGCTGGAGAATAAAACCATTTTTAATGATACAGGGGAGGTATTGGGATTGCAGTCTCTAATCCAGTGGTCATACTGGTTGGAAGAATTAAAATCTTGAATGGATTAACTTTGTGCTCTGGAGAGAGGAGGTCATCTATCCATACTGTCTGCACTTCTTTGAAGACGTATTATTTGCAACATTCTTTATCAAATATATTAAGTGCAGTATATCTCATCTAATCTTTATATAATTATCTGAAGTAGATGTTACTCTAGTTGCAAATTTTCAGTTCATTGAAACTAAGTAATTGCTAAAATTATAGGTGATTGGGGGAAAACTGGACTGAGGTTATCTGGGGCTACTGCTTTTGTTCTAAAGCCCTGCACTACATTGTGCCAGGAGATAAAGACAGAATCAAACAAACAAAAGGAAATGAAATAAAGAGAGAAAATTAGTCTTTGCAGGTGATACTGGATAGATCAGAAATATATACTGGCAAGTCTTCCTGGACCATGTTTTGTTGATCCATATAAATGTGGATTGTTCAAAAAAATTTCAACTAGTTCTCAACATTTACAAAATCATGAGATTTCACATAATATTTTGGAAATTTATTTTCTCTTTAAACATTAACACATTTTATAATATCAGCCTAGCATTCTAGAACTGAATAGCCATGCCTCTCAAGTTAGAGCTTTCCACATACCATCATCCCTCCCAACTTGTTATCAGTCTTGCACAAGTTTTCCTTCACTCATTTACCATCTTGTGCAGCCTCTCCATTGATTTGGGTTTCTGACTCCAGCTTAGCATTTCTGGGAGAGAGGTAAAGTGAGTAGACTTGCCTTACTGTAAGTTCGATACAGGTTCCCAAGTCATTAATTTATTCCTACATCCCAGACCTCTTCTCTACACATTAGACAAACATATCTACCTGCCTCCTTGCCTACTTGACTCTACATTTTAATAAAAATAGTAATAATATCTCACAATCACTCCTCACTTATTAAGTATCATTTAGTATGCTAAATGCTTTATAAGCATTATCTCATTTATTCCTTAAAGTAACCCAGTAGTAAGGTTTATTTATCTATATTTGACAGCTAAGAAAGAAGATTGCAAAGGTAAATAAACTTTCCTGGGACACACAGCTAGTAAGCAGTATAACCTGGATTCAACTGAGGTTGTTCCTATTTCAGAGACTGCATTCTTAACTGGTTCATTCTTTCCATTGGGATATTATCCACATATCTAGAATGTACTACCTCCAAAACACAATTAATTCCTCCCTTTAAGTCTGTTCCTCAAAAAGTATTCCTTATCTCAGTAATTAGCAGTCTCAAGACATTAGTTGTTCAAAATAGAAACCAAGGGGAGGCGGGGCAAGATGGTGGAGTGGTGAGGAGCAGAATTTCGTCTCTCCCGTAGAGCAGCTGGCAGTTACCCAAGAACTATATGAAACAATGTTTTCGGGATCTCCAGTAACCAGTCACACATTGGACACAAGTTTGGAATTGGAGGAAAAGCAGAGATCACAGCGAACATTGTAAGTTTCCCGGACCAGGGGTCTGGCACCCCTCCCCACCCAGACCTCACAGACTGTCCTGCTGCAGGCTCCCTGAAAGGGGGGGGGAGGGACAAAAAACAGCAATCTGCTGTGGGCAAGAAGGGAGGCTCAAACCAGCCTCAACTGCAGAATTAATTAACAAATTAATTAACTAACTTTGGGAGCTGGGGTGCTAAAGAAGGGCTGGGCTCCAAGAAGTGGGGGCACCTAAAAGCGGGCACCCATTCCCAGACTCCAAAAAAGCCATTTTTTTCCCTTACATTTTGTCCCTTCTGGCTTCTCCCTGATCCCTTATCTTTTTGCATTTCAATAGTCCCCTGCAGGGGTGGAACTGAAGCAGTTGGAGAGTAATTATCAGACAATAGCCCAAAGCATATCTTTAAATGCTCTATTCTGACACTGACAAAACTTCCAGGCTGGGGAAAAACGTTTAAAAGAGACTTTTTTTTTTCCTTTTTTCCTTTTTTCTTTTTCTTGATTTCTTTTCTACTTTTTTTTTTTTTTTTTTTTAATCTAAAAGTCATATATGTGGATATTTTCTATCGGAAAGCCCAGGTTGAGGGACTAGGCTGGGCTTGAGGGGAGACAGAGTACCTACAGTGTCTTTGAGTTCCCTATTCACTACTGAAGGCCTCCACCCCCATCTTTAATTGGCAACTCAGACTGACCAAGGAATCTACCTGGAGAGGCCCCAAAGAGGAGAGAGGAGAAGGGAATAGTGCCCCTGAGAGACAACTGGAATTCTGAGGATTGGGAGAGTGGAGGGAGGCCCAGCTCAACTGGCAGTCCTCCTTCTGGGAATTCAGACCCCAGGGGCTGGAATTCAGATTCCAGCTTCAGTCAGCCACGCCCCTGACAGGATCAGAGTCACCAGGAGAACTAAAGGCTCCATACCTCCTTACACTGGTGGGGGAGCTGTGGGCTGGCCAGCGCCACCTGCTGGACAGGAGAGGAAAAGCACCAATTCTAAAGGCCTCATAGGAGGGTCTCATTCTCAGGAAAACTCCATACCCTCCCAATGAGACCTGGGCCTCACTAGACTGGGAAAATCTGACTAGGGTCGACCACATCTGAGGAGACCCACTCACAAAAAGGTTACATAGAGGCAGAGCAAGAAACAGAAAAAACAAGAGGGGAAAAATTCCGATCAACTAAATAGAACCTAAGTTAGAGGTCTAGAATAAGTTGAACTGAATAACAGAGGCCAGAAAACAAAGCCAACCAACAAGAAAACCACTAAGTAAAAGACAGAAAACAAGCTCCAAAATAAACTAATCAAGAGAATCAGATGCCTAGACAACTTAAGATAACAAGCCATACCAGGAAACACGAAAACATGGACCAGACAAAGGAACAAACTAATAGCTCAGCTGAGACACAGGAGTGGAGGCAACTAATGCTAAATAAATTTGATGAAATGAAGGAAGAGATAGCAAAAGAGCTGAAGGATATAAAGAAGACACTGGCTGACCATAAAGAAGAATTCATAAACTTAAAAAAACAAATGGCAGAACTCATGGGAATGAAGGCCACAATGGAGGAGATGAAAAACACAATGGATGGACACAACAGTAGATTTGAACAGGCAGAAGAAAGGATCAGTGAACTGGAAGACAGGTCATTCGAATTCATACACACAAAAGAACAGATGGTGAAAAAAATGGAAAAATATGAGCAGGGTCTTAGGGAGCTGAGTGACAACATGAAACACACAAATATACATATTATGGGTATCCCAGAAGGAGAAGAAAGGGGAAAAGGGGCAGAAAGAGTAATAGAAGACATATTCACTGAAAATTTCCCAACTCTTAAAAAAGACAGAAAATTAGAGATTCAAGAAGTACAATGTACCCCAAATAGAATAGATCCCAATAGACCTACTCCAAGACACTTACTGGTCAGATTGTCCAATGTCAAAGACAAAGAGAGGATTCTGAAAGCAGCAAGAGAAAAGCAATCCATCACGTACAAGGGAAAGTCAATAAGACTATGTACAGATTTCTCTGCAGAAACCATGGAGGCAAGAAGACAGTGGCATGATATATTTAAGATACTGAAAGAGAAAAACTGCCAACCAAGAATTCTATATCCAGCAAAACTTTCCTTCAAAAATGAGGGAGAGATTAAAACATTTTCAGACAAACAGACACTGAGAGAGTTTGTGAATAAGAGACCGGCACTACAAGAAATACTAAAGGCAGTGCTACAGGCTGATAGGAAAAGACAGGAGAGAGAGAGTTGGAGAAGAGTGCAGAAATGAAGATTATCAGGAAAGGTAAAATGAGAGGAAAAAATAAGATATGACATATAAATTCCAAAAAACAAAATGGTAGTAGAAAGTACTGCCCTTACAGTAATAACACTAAATGTAAATGGATTAAACTCCCCAATAAAAAGACACAGACTGGCAGAATGGATTAAAAAACAGGACCCATCCATATGCTGTCTACAAGAAACTCACTTTAAACACAAGGACAAACATAGACTGAAAGTGAAAGCTTGGAAAAAGATATTTCATGCAAACAACAACCAGAAAAAAGCGGGAGTAGCTATATTAATATCAGACAAGTTAGACTTCAAAAGCAAAACAATTAAAAGAGACAAAGAAGGACACTATATATTAATAAAAGGGTCAATTCATCAAGAAAACATAACAGTCATAAATATTTATGCACCAAACCAGAATGCCCCAAAATTCATGAGGCAAACACTGCGATCACTGAAAGGAGAAATAGATACCTCTACAATAATAGTTGGAGACTTCAATACACCACTGTCATCAATGGATAGAACATCGAGACAGAGGATCACTAAAGAAACAGAGATGTTGAATTGTATGATAAATGAACTAGACTTGACAGACATCTATAGAACACTACATCCAACAACAGCAGGATACACTTTTTTCTCAAGTGCTCATGGAATATTCTCTAGGATAGACTACATGTTGGGTCACAAAGCAAGTCTCAATGAATTTAAAAATATTGATATTATACAAAACACTTTCTCAGAGCACAATGGAATGAAGTTGAAAATAAAAAAAAGGTAGAAGGTCAGAAAATTCACAAACATATGGAGGCTAAACAGCACCCTCTTAGAAAACCAGTGGGTAAAGGAAGTGGGTAAAGGAAGAAATTACAAGAGAAATAAATAAAATAAATAAAAAAATAAAAAAATAAAAAAGTAAATACCTCAAGGCAAATGACAATGAAAACACAACTTATCAAAACTTATGGGATGCAGCAAAGGCGGTGCTGAGAGGGAAATTTATTGCCCTAGATGCCTATATTAAAGGAGAAGAGAGAGCAAAAATTGAAGAGTTAACTGCTCAGCTGGAGGAATTAGAGAAAGAACAGCAAACTAACCCCAAAGCAAGCAGAAGGTAAGAAATAACAAAGATTAGAGCAGAAATAAATGCAATTGAGAACAGGAAAACAATAGAGAGAATTAACAAAACCAGAAGTTGGTTCTTTGAGAAAATCAATAAAATAGATGGACCACAGGCTAGGCTAACAAAAAAAAAAAAAAGAGAGAGCAGATGCAAATAAATGCAATCAGAAATGGGAAAGGAAATATAACTACCGACCATGCAGAAATTAAGGAGATAATCACAAGATACTATGAGCAACTATATGCTAATAAACTAGACAACTTAGATGAAATGGACAACTTCCTAGAAAAGCATAAACAACCAACATTAACTCAAGAAGAAATAGATGACCTCAACAAACAAATCACAAGTAAAGAGATTGAGTCAGTCATCAAAAAGCTCCCAAAAAGGAAAAGCCCAGGACCATATGGTTTCACATGTGAATTCTACCAAGCATTCAAGAACGAGTTAGTACCAATCCTGCTCAATCTCTTCAAAAAAATTGAAGAAGAGGGAAAGCTACCTAACTCTTTCTATGAAGCCATCATCACCCAAATACCAAAACCAGGCAAAGATACTACAAAAAAAGAAAATTATAGACCAATTTCTTTAATGAATATAGATGCAAAAATCCTCAACAAAATACTCGCAAATCAAATCCAGCAGCACAGTAAAAGAATTATACACCACGACCAGGTGGGATTTATTCCAGGTATGCAAGGCTGGTTCAACACAAGAAAATCAATTAATGTAATACACCACATCAATAAATCAAAGCAGAAGAACCACATGATCATCTCGATTGATGCAGAAAAGGCATTTGACAAAATTCAACATCCTTTCCTGATGAAAACACTTCAAAGGATAGGAATAGAAGGGAACTTTTTCAATATGATAAAGGCAATATATGAAAAACCCACAGCTAACATCACACTCAATGGGGAGAGACTGAAAGCTTTTCCTCTAAGATCAGGAACAAGACAGGGATACCCACTATCACCGTTGCTATTCAACATTGTGCTGGAAGCTCTAGCTAGAGCAATTAGGCAAGAAAAAGAAATAAAAGGCATCCAAATTGGAGAGGAAGAAGTAAAACTTTCACTATTTGCAGATGACATGATTCTATATGTAGGAAATCCAGAAAAATCTACAGCAAAGCTACTACAACTAGTCAATGAATACAGCAAAGTAGCAGGCTACAAGATCAACATGCAAAAATCTGTAGTGTTCCTATACACAAGTAATGTGCAACAAGAGGAGGAAATCAAGAAAAAAATCCCATTTACAATAGCAACCAAAAGAATCAAGTATTTAGGAATAAACTTAACCAAGGACACAAAAGACCTTTACATAGAAAACTATAAGAAACTGCTAAAAGAAATTGAACAAGACCTGAAGAAATGGAAGAACATACCATGTTCATGGATTGGAAGACTAAATATAGTTAAGATGGCAATTTTACCTAAACTGATTTACGGATTCAATGCAATACCGATTCAAATCCCAACAACTTAATTTACAGAAATAGAAAAACCAATAACTAAATTTATTTGGAAGGGTAAGATGCCCCAAACAGCCAAAAATGTCTTGAGAAAGAGGAATGAAGTGGGAGGTCTCACACTACCTGACTTTGAAGCATATTACAAAGCTACAGTGCTCAAAACAGCATGGTACAGGCATAAGGACAGATATACTGATCAATGGAATCAAATTGAGTGTTCAGAAGTAGACCCTCACATCTATGGACAACAGATCTTTGATAAGGCAGTGAAGCCGAAGCAACTGGGAAAGCGCAGTCTGTTCAATAAATGGTGTTTGGAGAACTGGATATCCATTTCCAAAAGAATGAAAGGGGATGTCCATCTCACACCTTATACCAAAATTAACTGAAAGTGGATCAAAGACCTAAAGATTAGCACCAAGACCATAAAACTCTTAGAAGAAAATGTAGGGCAATATCTTCAAGATCTTGTGAAAGGAGGTGGTTTCTTAGACCTCACACCCAAAGCACGAGCTACCAAAGAACAAATAGAGAAATGGGATCTCCTCAAAATTAAACACTTTTGTACATCAAAGGACTTTGTCAGAAAAGTCAAAAGGCAACCTACACAATGGGAGATGATATTTGGAAACCACATATCAGATAAGGGTTTAATATCCCGAATATATAAAGGAATCCTGCATCTCAATAACAGAAAGACAAACAATCCAATTAAAAAATGGGCAAAAGACATGAACAGACATTTTTCTGAAGAGGAAATACAAATGGCTCAAAAGCATATGAAAAAATGCTCAACTTCACTGGCTGTTAAGGAAATGCAAATCAAAACCACAATGAGATATCATCTCACACCTACCAGAATGGCCATTATCCAAAAAACAGAAAATGACAAGTGTTGGAGAGGATGTGGAGAAAGAGGCACACTTTTTCATTGTTGGTGGGAATGTAGAATGGTGCAACCACTCTGGAAGACAGTGTGGAGGTTCCTCAGGAAGCTAAATATAGATTTGCCATATGACCCAGCTATTCCATTGCTGGGTATATACTCAGAGGAACTGAAACTTAAGACACAAACAGACATTTGGAAACCAATGTTTATTGCAGCATTATTCACAATTGCCAAGAGATGGAAACAGCCCAAATGTCCATCAAAGGACGAGTGGATAAACAAACTGTGGTATATACACATGATGGAATATTATACAGCTGTAAGACAGAACAAAGACATGGATCATGTAATAATGTGGATGAACCTTGAGGACATTATGTTGAGTGAAGTTAGCCAGAAACAAAAGGACAGATTCTGTATGGTCTCACTAATATGAACAGACATTAATGAACAAACTTTGGGAGTTAAAAGCTGACAACACAGGCAACCAGGAGATAGAAAGAGGGCAGAGATCAGCCATTTGATGCTGAAGGACTACAGAATGTTTAGGATTGATTGCATAGATCCAGAAATAGATAGCATAATACTGTGTGATGGTAGCACAGTATTGTAAGTACACTGAACAAAGATGTCTGTGAGTAAAGCTGAAAGAGGTGGGATAGGAGAATGTATGACACCAGAGGTAAAGATAGATGATAAAGACTGGGACTGTATAACGTGGCAAAAACTGGAGTGGCCAATGACTGTTACTAAATATACAAATATAAAAATGTTTTTGCATGTGCGAAAGCAAATGAATGTCAACCATGTAGAAATTTGAAAAAGGGATGGTATTCAGGAAAAAACATAATCAAAGCAAACTGGAGTCTATGGTCAACAGTAACATTGTAATATACCTCCATTAAATGTAACAAAGGCAATACGCCAATGCTAAATGTGTATGAGAAGGGGATATAGGGGAGAAATATGGGATTCTTGGTAGTGGTGTTATTTGCTGTCCTTAGTAGTATATTGTATTGTATGACATGTTATTTTTCTTTTTATCATTTTTTCTTATTGCTAAAAAAAAAAAAATAAAAAAAATAAAAACAATTTTTCTTGTAGTAATCAGTATGTTCAAATGCTGTTTGTGGTGATAAATGTACAACTTTATGATGATACCATGAACAACTGATTGTACACTGTGGATAAATGTATGGTATGTGAATATAACTCTATAAAATTGTAGGAAAATATATATATAGGAGTAAAAGTGTTGGAGAAAACATGGTGAGAGGGATGATGCCTCACTAATATGGACTAACTATAATGTGTAAACTCAGAATTGAATTTTAGAACATAGCCTAACGTGGACACAATAATTGTAATAGTCCCTAGATTGTAAGCTCTTACAACAGTTAACTCTATCCCTGAATTGTAAGGCCTATCTCTAAACTTTAAGATGCTGATCCCCTAGCGTATGTTGTCACAGACATTGGGACTGGCGGTTTGATGTGCTGAGCCCTCAAGCATGGGACTTGCCCTTATGAAGCTCATTACCACAAAGGAAAGTCTAAAGTTGTATGTAATGGTGCCTGAGAGTCTCCTCCTGAGTGCCTCTTTGTTGCTCAGATGTGGCCCTCTCTCTCTCTAACTGAGCCATCTCAACAGGTAGACTCACTGCCCTCCCCTCTACGTGGGACCCGACTCCCAGGGTTGTGGATCTCCCTGGCAACGCAGAGTATGACTCCCATGGATGAGTGTGGACCCAGCATCGTGGGACTGAGAGTATCTTCTTGACCAAAAGGGGGATGCAAAGAGAGACGATATAGTTTCAGTGGCTGAGAGATTCCAAATGGAGTCGAGAGGTCACTCTGGTGGACATTCTTATGCACTATATAGATAACACCTCTTAGGCTTTAATGTATTGGAATAGCTAGAAGTAAATACCTGAAACTACCAAACCCCAACCCAGTAGTCTGGACTCCTGGAGACAATTATATAATAATGTAGATTACAAGGGGTGACAGTGTGATTGTGAAGACCTTGTGGATCACACCCCCTTTATCTAGTGTATGGATGAGTAGAAAAATGGGGATAAAAACTAAAGGACAAATGGGGTGGGATGGGGGGATGATTTGGGTGTTCTTTTTTCACTTTTATTTTTTCTTCTTGTTCTGGTTCTTTCTGATGTAAGGAAAATGTTCAGAGATAGACTGTGGTGATGAACGCATAACTATGTTATCATACTGTGGACAGTGGATTGTATATCATGGATGATTGTATGGTGTGTGAATGTATTTCAATAAAACTGAATTTAATTAAAAAAAAGAAAATAGAAACCAGGGAATCATCATTCCTTCATCCCTGCTATTCAGTCCACACATACAATAAATATCCAATCCTGAAAATTATTCCTTCTAAATATTCTATAATTCTATTTACTTCTCTCCTTGATTCTACTGTGGTACTAGTTCATGGCTACATCTCTGAACTGTTATAAAACCTTCCTACTTGTTCTTCCTTTATCAAATCTTCCCTAATCCATTCCCTATGTCACAGCCAGACAGAACATATAAACATGCAAATGTGATAATGTTACTCCCCTGGGTAACCACTTCATTGGCTCCCATTATACTAAAGGTACACGTCCTGTACTTTGGCTTGACCTACACACCTCATCAGTCAGATTTTTGCTTAATTCACACTCTAGTCTCCTGCCACTCATTCTTCCTACTAGTACTTGGGTCTTAGCTCAATTCTATAAATACTTTATATCATAATATCCATCCTTCCATCCATTTGTTCATTGAAGCAATTAGGGAGGGAAATATAATGTAAGGTGTATCTGGAGAAATAAATAAAGGCCAAAACCTACAGGCTCTTCAAAATAGCATTTTTTTCCTAACACTAATGGAAGGATATTGATGTTACAAACAGAATGACACAGATTTGAATTTTAGAAGTAAGAAAAGGAAGAGTAAGAGAACAATGGGTAAAATATAGAGCTATAGTAATAATCTAGGTGATGCAATGGTAGCTTGCACCAAGGTAGAGTAATAAAGAGGTAGATCTGAGATGTATTTAATTGACAAAAGCAATAGCTGTTACTAATGGATTGACTATTGCAGGCAGTGGAAATGGCAGGGTCAGGATTAATGACTAGAAGGATGATTGTGCCATTACTAGAGGGAGAAAAATGAATTCCATTTTAATTCTACTGGATTGAGGTGCCCAGTAGCTCTGTTTGAGGGTCCCTCTATTTGCTTTCCCCTCTGCATAGAATCCCTCACCACCTAATCCACAATATTCATTCACATAAGAGAAAATGGACAGAGTCCACCTTGCTCAGCACATGGAACAATGCCTAACACATGGGAAGTACACACTAAATATGTCATGAAAAGTGATACAGCAATGAAATAAGGTATGTAGCTATCGTTGGTGTCTGAAATTAGTGCTTAATAATAATTCTAGGATATGCATTTGAATTTCTAGGGAAATATCTACTCCTTTCAGAAAACCAAAAAATACCAAGAAATGACTTTTATTTATAAGTTATAGGAGGGAACTATTCTCTTTCACCTTGTTATTTTTATATCTTAATAAAGGGAGCATCAGTTACAACAGTTCTCAAATATTTTGGTATTAGGATCCCTTTAAACTCTTAAAACCCAAAGATATTTCATTTCTGCAGGTTATATCTATTGATATTTGTGATATTAAAAATTGAAACTGGAAAACATTATTAATTGAAATAAAACAATAAACCCATTGCATATTAACTTAAATAGCACATTTTTAAATATGAGACAGAACAAGTAAAAAAACCATGTGACCTAGCCTTAAAATTTCACAGTTACTTCTACAATGATGACTTTGAGGCAGTTAAAAAGTCCATTTATAAGGGGAGAAGAAATAGACTCCATCTGTGGGTGGGGAAATGACAAGATTCTAGAAGAGCAGGTAAAATTCAAAATAGTTCTGTGGTAATTTTTGGAAAACACAATCTGCCACATCATATTACATAGTGATATTTTCCTCACCAGGGTGAGAGTTTTGTAAGAGCTGTGACTGTATCTTGTTTATTCCTGGGTAAATAAATAAAACTCTCCTCCATTTTATGCATGCTAGATAGTATAAAAAGAGAGGAATGAGGCACATTTAAGGAAATTCTGCCTCCAAGACTAGTCCCAGCTAGTAACAAAAGGCTCGGGTCACCCGATCTCGGATCTGCTTGGTCTTCACACTGTAGACAATGGGGTTCATCAGGGGAGGGACGAGAAGATACACGAAGCCCATGACCACCTGGACCAGATGGGGTGCCTGCTTCCCAAAGCGGTGGATGATGGACAAGCCAATCATGGGAGTGTAGAAGAGGAATATGGCACAGATGTGGGAGACACAGGTGTTAAGAGCTTGAATTTCTCAGACCTGGAGGTGATGGACAGTACAGTGTGCAGAATCAGGGCGTAGGAGAAGAGGATGAGCAGAGAGTCTATACCCACAGTGGAAACAATGACAAACATGCCATAGATATTGTTGGCCTTGATGTCAGCACAGGCCAATTTCATCACTTCTTGATGGAGACAGTAGGGATGTGAGAGGACAGTGGAACCACAGTAGGGGAATCTCTTGAGCATAAAAGGCAATGGGAAAATGAGTGCTACACTGCGGCCCAAGGACGCCAGGCGAATCCTGCCAATGACTGTGTTGCTTAGGATGGAAGCATAGTGCAAGGGGCGGCAAATGGCCACAAAGCGGTCAAAGGCCATGGACAGTAGCACAGAAGACTCCAGGAAGGATAAGCAGTGAATGAAAAAGAGCTGGGCAAAACAGGCATCATGTCGAATCTCTCGTGCTCCAACCCAAAAGATAGCCAGCACCGTAGAGAGGGTGCACAGGGACAGACCCAGGTCAGTCAGAGCCAGCATGCAGAGGAAGAGGTACATAGGCTCATGGAGCAAGGGCTCTGTTTTAATGATGAAAAGAATCATGCAGTTGCCCAGGATGGAAACCAGGTACGTGACACACAGTAGGATGGAGATCCAGAAGGGAATGTGCTCCAGACCCGGAATGCCACTCAGCAGGAAGGTAGAGGGAATGCTGCTGCTGTTGTTTCCCAGGGATTCCAGTGTCATTGTGTGGGGAAGGAAGAGGGAGTTGGATTCCCTCCAGAATCCTAAAAAGGATAGAGTAAATGTTATTGATTGTATCGGGGCAGAAATTAACTGGGGGAAAAAAAAAGAATCAAGACAACCAAGAACTATGCAACTTCTCCAGAGGTTATTGCACCCTGGTCCCTGGCTTCCTGTCACCAATTTTTTAGGGGTCAATTTTCATACTCTTATACTGCCAAAAGAAAACTGAGATGAGGAATTGTGAAGTGACTTGTTAAGGTTATGTAACTTCCAAGAGTTAAGCAGGGTGATTTGTCTATTCTCTGCCTGGCTCTCTACCCTTTTCACTCTGCTCTGAGTGGCAAGAGAGACTGCATCAACCAGGCTTCTTTGCCCTCTGGCTTTTTGTTGAGCTCACACAATGGGGAGCACCTATAAGAGATAGCAGTGTGGGAAGGAGAAGAGCCAGTTCAGGTTCCCAGCCTGAGATGCTGTGGGTTGGCAGTGGCTGTGTTCTGCAACCGAAGGCCACAGCTCTTGCTGGGGACCTTTCTCCTGCAGCAACAGGTCTTCCTGGGTTCAAGAAACTGCTCTCATTCCTTGCCCCTTCAGGCTAAGAGGTGGAAGAGCCTTCAGTATCCCTGGTTTTCATATTTAAGATTTCCCATTCTTGTAAACAGATCTTTCTGCCAGGACTCTCACCAATATTCCACCCATTCTTTAAGATACGGTCTTCCTTTCCTTTTGTTTGCCTTGCTTCCTTCACTCTTCTTTTCTTTTTTTGTTTAATCTCACTGGCCACATATCAACCCCTAACCTTTGACACAGACCAACACTTCACTTACCTCCTCCTTGGTCTCCCTGACTTAGGAGACTGGCCTGGTACAGATAGCCCATAAAAGCTGCTGGGCTCACCGGATTCTAGAGAGAACTGAGGGTGTGGGAATGGCTGTGTGTGAAGCTACTCCTGATGGCTAGAGTAAGAAATCAGACCTCTGTCATTCAGGCAGTCAGTCACTGGCATTCCCCAGAAGTCAAAGAAATTCTACTGGTGTGGACCTGAGCATTAGGGAAGCAGAAGCACTTTCCTTCGTCATGGCCACATCCCCAACCAGAAGCCGAGTCCACAGGAAAAGTGGGCTGTGATGTTGCTAGGGCCCCCAGTCTTCTACAGATGATGAAATAAAGGCTTAGGAGAAGACAGCCAGTGGGCAGAGGTGATGTGCTGAGTTAGGTCTCCTGACTTCCACAACAGGATCTTCCTGATCCTAGGTAAAAATCTCACTAGAATATAAGCTCAAAGAGGGAAAGGGCTCTGCTTTGCTTTCTGCTCTAAAGGCAGTACCTAGAATACACACTGGTAAGCAGCAGGTGCTCAGCAAGTTGGGTTTCTTTTTTTTTTCTCCCATGAATAAGAGTTAAATTTTATCTAGTTAGCTAGTACTAAATTGGTATATATTTTATCTACTTTAAAAAATCCTATGAATAAAGCACTATTAGTAATACCATGTTATAGATGAAGGAACAGAAGCTTAGAGAGATTATCTGACTTTTCAAAGATTAGAGAGAAAGTAAACAGCCCAAATGGAATTTGAACTAAGATCAGATTATTTCTCTAAAGTCCAAGTTCTAAACAAGTTCTATACAGCCTCCAATTAGATGATAATTCATTGTCAAATAGCAGCAGCTAGCACACACTCAGCAATTTAACATGTCCTCAATAATTACTCTTTAGTTAAATAAATAAATGAATCTTGGGCAATACATATAAACACATACAAAGATCTTTTCTCTCTCATTACAAATACAAGTGTTATTAACAGCCAGTGTCCATGACTCAGCCTCCACCAAAGGTCGGAGAGGAGCTTACGCTGAGATCCTCAGCTTCCGCTGCAGCCATAGTCAGTGGTTGCCCTGTTCTTCAAAATCATGAATTCTGGAGGGACATGGCAGCTTGTGGGCAGGGAAAGGAGGCAATAGGCAAGCTACACTGGTTAACAATCTGACTCAGATGACATGGGGAGAAAATGTTTTTGACATAAAAATGAAGAAGAACTGGGAAGAAGAAAGAAATATATTACCTGATGAATATCAACAATTTGCCAGACACTGTAGCAGGGACACTGCATAAGTAATAGCAATTCAACCTTAGAAAACCTCACAAAGTTAGTATTATTGCCTCAATTTGCCAATGAGGAAGCAGAGGGTTAGAGAGTTTGATAATGTGCCTAAATTCACACAATCAGTGGCAGAGCTGGAGTATTGACCGAGACTGGGTCCACCAGGAAATTACAGACTGAGCTGCAAAGCAAAAAAGCATTTATTTGGGGTCTTAGAATGACAATTCGGGGAGCATAGACTCAGGTAGCAAACCCAACTGTTTGCCACCTTGGGTCTTTCAAGCAAGGGTTTTCAAATAAAAAGTTTTCATGAGCTGTTAGTAAAGAATAATGACTGGTAGATATTTGGGGCTTTCCATATGTCCTCCAAGTTACATAGTTTGATGAATTCTTTATCTTGTAGTTCATTCACGGTGCTTTTGGGTTTGCAGACACCGGCAGTTTGTGATATCTGGCTGAGATGTGAATAAGAGTAATTTCCTGAATGGCCTTCTGACTCCATTTTGTTTTATCTCTTTTCTTATTTCCCCCTTTTGATCAAGATCTTTCTCCAAAAACATTGCCGATCAACATTTGGTATTTATCCCTTCACACCTGGGAGGTCATCCCTGCACATCCCACACAGGGAGAAGGTCACAGGTTTATTTGCAGAGTTTGGCTTAGAAGGGGGGGGGTTGTATTTGAGCAACAAGGAGGCTCTCAAGGGGTCACTCTTAGGCATTAATTATAGTCAAGCTTAGCTTCATTGTTAATTTTGTAAGTGCAAGCTTCAAGACTAAGGGGCTGGCACATTAGCATGGCTCAGTGGGGTAGCTGCAACTGCTATTTTAGAGATGTGGTAATGAATAAGAGACACTGTAATAACTATAGAAGAAAACAAAGATTAGCGAAGTTTGAAATATGCTACTAATGTAGTCATATGAAGATTTAAGATTCAGCCAGCATCACTTTCAATTATGATATTCCAGTTAAAGCTCCAGTTACACAACCAGCACCTCCAATTATGTTCTGTTAAAACAAGGAGGACTTTCCTGTTGAACTTACGGAAATAATTATATTTTGGTGAAAACAAGCATATTTAGTAAGAGTGGTGGTTTGCAACTGCATGTACCCCAGAAAATCATATTCTTACAGCTAATCCACTCCTGTGAGTGTAAACATATTGTAAGTGGTTTTTCATTAGGCTACTTCAGTTCAGACACAGCCCAGGGTGGGTCTTAATCTTCTTACTGGAGTCCCTTATAAACAGGATGAATGCAGTGAGAGAACACCACAGAAGCAAGAAGCTGGAAGCAATGAACCCCAGAAGAGAAAGGAGAGACCAGCAGACACCGCCATGTACCTGGCCATGTGGCACAGGACTCAGGATTGCCAGGGCCAATCTAGGAAGACAGTATTGCATTGATGATGCCTTGATTTGGACATTTTTCTCAGCCTCAACATGGTAAACTAATAAATTCCTATTGTTCAATCCATCCCATTTTACGGTATCTGCTTTCAGCATCCTAGCAAACCAAAACAAAGAGTTTTTGAAATCTAGGTGATTGGACAGGGAGAAAA